>NW_027490128.1:1357260-1582119 GCF_050948175.1 Xylocopa sonorina | reverse complement strand
ATATCGCATCTCATTTCTATGTTTCATGGTAGAATATAATATGATTTGCGAAGTGTTATCTACTCCTCGTCTACACTTCAAATCAATGTAAATGCGACACTTCCCTGAAAGGAAATAGCGTCTGCAGATGTCTAGGTATCGTAGCGATAGGGTTCTAATGCTTCCCAAAACACAATATCGCATCTCATTTCTATGTTTCATGGTAAGATATAATATGATTTGCGAAGTGTTATGTATTCCTCGTCTACACTTCATATGAATGTAAATGCGACACTTCCTTGCAAGGAAATAGCGTTTGCAGATGTCTACCTATCGTAGCAATAGAGTTCTAATGCTTCTTAAAACGCGATATCGCATCTCATTTCTATGTATCATGGTAAGATATAATATGATTTGCGAAGTGTTATGTATTCCTCGTCTACACTTCAAATGAATGTGAATGCGACCCTTCCTCGCTAGGAAATAGCGTTTGCAGATGTCTTCGTATCGTAGCAATAGATTTCTCATGTTTCTAAAAACGCGATATCGCATCTCATTTCTATGTTTCATGGTAGAATATAATATGATTTGCGAAGTGTTATCTACTCCTCGTCTACACTTCAAATCAATGTAAATGCGACACTTCCCTGAAAGGAAATAGCGTCTGCAGATGTCTAGGTATCGTAGCGATAGGGTTCTAATGCTTCCCAAAACACAATATCGCATCTCATTTCTATGTTTCATGGTAAGATATAATATGATTTGCGAAGTGTTATGTATTCCTCGTCTACACTTCATATGAATGTAAATGCGACACTTCCTTGCAAGGAAATAGCGTTTGCAGATGTCTACCTATCGTAGCAATAGAGTTCTAATGCTTCTTAAAACGCGATATCGCATCTCATTTCTATGTATCATGGTAAGATATAATATGATTTGCGAAGTGTTATGTATTCCTCGTCTACACTTCAAATGAATGTAAATGCGACACTTCCTTCCTAGGAAATAGCGTCACCAGATGTCTACGTATCGTAGCAATAGATTTCTAATGCTTCTTAAAACGCGATATCGCATCTCAACTCTATGTTTCATGGTAAGATATAACATGATTTGCGAAGTGTCATGTATTCCCTGTCTACACTTCAGATGAATGTAAATGCGACACTTCCTTGCTAGGAAATAGCGTCTCCAGTTGTCTAGGTATCGTAGCAATAGAGTTCAAATGTTTCTTAAAACGAGATATAGCATCTCATATCTATGTTTCATGATAAGATATAATATTCATTGCGAAGTGTTATGCATTCCTCGTCTACGAGTCAAATGAATGTAAATGCGACACTTCCTTCCAAGGAAATAGCGTCTGCAGATGTCTACGTATCGTAGCGATAGAGTTCTTATGATTCTCAAGACGCGAAATCGCATCTCATTTCTATGTTTCATGGTAAGATATAATATGATTTGCGAAGTGTTATGTATTCCTCGTCTACACTTCAAATGAATGTAAATGCGACACTTCCTTGCAAGGAAATGGCGTTTGCAGATTTCTACGTATCGTAGCAAAAGAGTTCTTATGATTCTTAAAACGCGATATCGCATCTTATTTCTGTGTTTCATGGTAAGATATAATATGATTTGCGAAGTGTCATGTATTCCTCGTCTACACTTCAAATGAATGTAAATGCCACACTTCCTTGCTAGGAAATAGCGTCTGCAGATGTCTAGGTATCGTAGCAATTTAGTTCAAATCCTTCTTAAAAAGCGATATTGCATCTCATATATATGTTTCATGATAAGATATAATATTCATTGCGAAGTGTTATGTATTCCTTGTCTACACTTCAAATGAATGTAAATCTGACACTTCCTAGCAAGGAAATAGTGTTTGCAGATGTCTTCGTATCGTAGCAATAGATTTCTAATGTTTCTAAAAACGCCATATCGCATCTCATTTCTATGTTTCATAGTAAGATATAAAATGATTTGCGAAGTGTCACGTATTCCTCGTCTACACTTCAAAGGAATGTGAATGCGACTCTTCCTCTCTAGGAAATAGCGTTTGCAGATGTCTACGTATCGTAGCAATAGAGTTCTTATGATTCTTAAAACGCGATATCGCATCTCATTTCTATGTTTCATGGTAAGATATAATATGATTTGCGAAGTGTTATGTATTCCTCGTCTACACTTCAAAGGAATGTGAATGCGACACTTCCTCGCTAGGAAATAGCGTTTGCAGATGTCTACGTATCGTAGAAATAGAGTTCTTACGATTCTTAAAACGCGATATCGCATCCCATTTCTATGGTTCATGGTAAGATATAATATGATTTGCGACGTGTTATGTATTCCTCGTCTACACTTCAAATGAATGTAAATGCGACACTTCCTTCCTAGGAAATAGCGTCTGCAGATGTCTACGTATAGTAGCAATAGATTTCTAATGCTTATTAAAACGCGATATCGCATCTCATCTCTATGTTTCATGGTAAGATATAATATGATTTGCGAAGTGTCATGTATTCCCTGTCTACACTTCAGATGATTGTAAATGGGACAGTTCCTTGCTAGGAAATAGCGTCTGCAGATGTCTAGGTATCGTAGCAATAGAGTTCAAATGATTCTTAAAACGCGATATTGCATCTCATTTCTATGTTTCATAGTAAGATATAATATGATTTGCGAAGTGTCATGTATTCCTCGTCTACACTTCAAATGAAAGTAAATGCGACACTTCCTTGGAAGGAAATAGCGTTTGCAGATTTCTACGTATCGTAGCAATAGAGTTCTTATGATTCTTAAAACGCGATATCGCATCTCATTTCTGTGTTTCATGGTAAGATATAATATGGATTGCGAAGTGTCATGTATTCCTCGTCTACACTTCAAATGAATGTAAATGTGGCACTTCCTTGCTAGGAAATAGCGTCTGCAGATGTCTGGGTATCGTAGCAATAGTGTTAAAATGCTTCTTAAAACGAGATATAGCACCTCATATCTATGTTTCATGATAAGATATAATATTCATTGCGAAGTGTTATGCATTCCTCGTCTACGATTCAAATGAATGTAAATGCGACACATCCTTGCAAGGAAATAGCATTTGCAGATGTCTACGTATCGTAGCAATAGAGTTCTTATGATTCTTAAAACGCGATATCGCATCTCATTTCTATGTTTCATGGTAAGATATAATATGATTTGCGAAGTGTTATGTATTCCTCGTCTACACTTCAAATGAATGAAAATGCGACACTTCCTTGCAAGGAAATAGCGTTTGCAAGTGTCTACCTATCGTAGCAATAGTGTTCTAATGCTTCTTAAAACGCGATATCGCATCCCATTCCTATGTTTCATGGTAAGATATAATATGATTTGCGAAGTGTCATGTATTCCTCGTCTACACTTCATATGAATGTAAATGCGACACTTCCTTGCAAGGAAATAGCGTTTGCAGATGTCTACCTATCGTAGCAATAGAGTTCTAATGCTTCTTAAAACGCGATATCGCATCTCATTTCTATGTATCATGGTAAGATATAATATGATTTGCGAAGTGTTATGTATTCCTCGTCTACACTTCAAATGAATGTAAATGCGACACTTCCTTTCTAGGAAATAGCGTCTGCAGATGTCTACGTATCGTAGCAATAGATTTCTAATGCTTCTTAAAACGCGATATCGCATCTCAACTTTATGTTTCATGGTAAGATATAACATGATTTGCGAAGTGTCAAGTATTCCCTGTCTACACTTCAGATGAATGTAAATGCGACACTTCCTTGCTAGGAAATAGCGTCTCCAGTTGTCTAGGTATCGTAGCAATAGAGTTCTTATGATTCTTAAAACGCGATGTCACATCTCATTTCTATGTTTCATGGTAAGATACAATATGATTTGCGAAGTGTTATCTACTCCTCGTCTACACTTCAAATGAATGTAAATGCGACACTTCCTTGCAAGGAAATAGCGTCTGCAGATGTCTAGGTATCGTAGCGATAGCGTTCTAATGCTTCTCAAAACACAATATCGCATCTCATTTCTATGTTTCATGGTAAGATATAATATGATTTGCGAAGTGTTATGTATTCCTCGTCTACACTTCATATGAATGTAAATGCGACACTTCCTTGCAAGGAAATAGCGTTTGCAGATGTCTACCTATCGTAGCAATAGAGTTCTAATGCTTCTTAAAACGCGATATCGCATCTCATTTCTATGTATCATGGTAAGATATAATATGATTTGCGAAGTGTTATGTATTCCTCGTCTACACTTCAAATGAATGTGAATGCGACCCTTCCTCGCTAGGAAATAGCGTTTGCAGATGTCTTCGTATCGTAGCAATAGATTTCTCATGTTTCTAAAAACGCGATATCGCATCTCATTTCTATGTTTCATGGTAGAATATAATATGATTTGCGAAGTGTTATCTACTCCTCGTCTACACTTCAAATCAATGTAAATGCGACACTTCCCTGAAAGGAAATAGCGTCTGCAGATGTCTAGGTATCGTAGCGATAGGGTTCTAATGCTTCCCAAAACACAATATCGCATCTCATTTCTATGTTTCATGGTAAGATATAATATGATTTGCGAAGTGTTATGTATTCCTCGTCTACACTTCATATGAATGTAAATGCGACACTTCCTTGCAAGGAAATAGCGTTTGCAGATGTCTACCTATCGTAGCAATAGAGTTCTAATGCTTCTTAAAACGCGATATCGCATCTCATTTCTATGTATCATGGTAAGATATAATATGATTTGCGAAGTGTTATGTATTCCTCGTCTACACTTCAAATGAATGTGAATGCGACCCTTCCTCGCTAGGAAATAGCGTTTGCAGATGTCTTCGTATCGTAGCAATAGATTTCTCATGTTTCTAAAAACGCGATATCGCATCTCATTTCTATGTTTCATGGTAGAATATAATATGATTTGCGAAGTGTTATCTACTCCTCGTCTACACTTCAAATCAATGTAAATGCGACACTTCCCTGAAAGGAAATAGCGTCTGCAGATGTCTAGGTATCGTAGCGATAGGGTTCTAATGCTTCCCAAAACACAATATCGCATCTCATTTCTATGTTTCATGGTAAGATATAATATGATTTGCGAAGTGTTATGTATTCCTCGTCTACACTTCATATGAATGTAAATGCGACACTTCCTTGCAAGGAAATAGCGTTTGCAGATGTCTACCTATCGTAGCAATAGAGTTCTAATGCTTCTTAAAACGCGATATCGCATCTCATTTCTATGTATCATGGTAAGATATAATATGATTTGCGAAGTGTTATGTATTCCTCGTCTACACTTCAAATGAATGTAAATGCGACACTTCCTAGCAAGGAAATAGCGTTTGCAGATGTCTTCGTATCGTAGCAATAGATTTCTAATGTTTCTAAAAACGCGATATCGCATCTCATTTCTATGTTTCATAGTAAGATATAATATGATTTGCGAAGTGTCATGTATTCCTCGTCTACACTTCAAATGAAAGTAAATGCGACACTTCCTTGCAAGGAAATAGCGTTTGCAGATTTCTACGTATCGTAGCAATAGAGTTCTTATGATTCTTAAAACGCGATATCGCATCTCATTTCTGTGTTTCATGGTAAGATATAATATGGTTTGCGAAGTGTCATGTATTCCTCGTCTACACTTCAAATGAATGTAAATGTGGCACTTCCTTGCTAGGAAATAGCGTCTGCAGATGTCTGGGTATCGTAGCAATAGAGTTCTTATGATTCTTAATACGCGATATTGCATCTCATTTCTATGATTCATGGTAAGATATAATATGATTTGCGAAGTGTCATGTATTCCTCGTCTTCACTTCAAATGAATGTAAATGCGACACTTCCTTGGAAGGAAATAGCGTTTGCAGATTTCTACGTATCGTAGCAATAGAGTTCTTATGATTCTTAAAACGCGATATCGCATCTCATTTCTGTGTTTCATGGTAAGATATAATATGGTTTGCGAAGTGTCATGTATTCCTCGTCTACACTTCAAATGAATGTAAATGTGGCACTTCCTTGCTAGGAAATAGCGTCTGCAGATGTCTGGGTTTCGTAGCAATAGAGTTAAAATGCTTCTTAAAACGAGATATAGCACCTCATATCTATGTTTCATGATAAGATATAATATTCATTGCGAAGTGTTATGCATTCCTCGTCTACGATTCAAATGAATGTAAATGCGACACATCCTTGCAAGGAAATAGCATTTGCAGATGTCTACGTATCGTAGCAATAGAGTTCTTATGATTCTTAAAACGCGATATCGCATCTCATTTCTATGTTTCATGGTAAGATATAATATGATTTGCGAAGTGTTATGTATTCCTCGTCTACACTTCAAATGAATGAAAATGCGACACTTCCTTGCAAGGAAATAGCGTTTGCAAGTGTCTACCTATCGTAGCAATAGTGTTCTAATGCTTCTTAAAACGCGATATCGCATCCCATTCCTATGTTTCATGGTAAGATATAATATGATTTGCGAAGTGTCATGTATTCCTCGCCTACACTGCAAATGAATGTAAATGCGAGACTTCCTTGCTAGGAAATAGCGTTTGCAGATGTCTACCTATCGTAGCAATAGAGTTCTAATGCTTCTTAAAACGCGATATCGCAACTCATTTCTATGTATCATGGTAAAATATAATATGATCGGCAAAGTTTTATGTATTCCTCGTCTACACTTCAAATGAATGTAAATGCGACACTTCCTTGCAAGGAAATAGCGTTTGCAGATGTCTACGTATCGTAGCAATATATGTCTAATGCTTCTTAAAACGCGATATCGCATCGCATTACTATGTTTCATGGTAAGATATAATATGATTTGCGAAGTGTTATGCATTCCTCGTCTACGATTCAAATGAATGTAAATGCGACACTTCCTTGCAAGGAAATAGCGTTTGCAGATGTTTACGTACCTTAGAGATAAAGTTCTAATTCTTCTTAAGACGCGATAGCGCATCTCATTTCTATGTTGCATGGTAGGATATAATATTCATTGTAAAGTGTTATGTATACCTCGTATTCTCTTCAGAAGCATGTAAATGCGACACTTCGTTGCAAGGAAATAGCGTTTGCAGATGTCTACGTATCGTAGCAATAGAGTTCTTGTGCTTCTTAAAACGCGATATCGCATCTCATTTCTATGTTTCATGGTAAGATATAATATGATTTGCGAAGTGTTATGTATTCCTCGTCTACACTTCAAAGGAATGTGAATGCGACACTTCCTCGCTAGGAAATAGCGTTTGCAGATGTCTACGTATCGTAGCAATAGAGTTCTTATGATTCTTAATACGCGATATTGCATCTCATTTCTATGATTCATGGTAAGATATAATATGATTTGCGAAGTGTCATGTATTCCTCGTCTACACTTCAAATGAATGTAAATGCTACACTTCCTTGCAAAGAAATAGCGTTTGCAGATGTCTACGTATCGTAGCAATAGATTTCTAATGCTTCTTAAAACGCGATATCGCATCTCATCTCTATGTTTCATGGTAAGATATAATATGATTTGCGATGTGTCATGTATTCCTCGTCTACACTTCAAATGAATGCAAATGCAACACTTCCTTGCAAGGAGATAGCGTTTGCAGATATCTACCTATCGTAGCAATAGTGTTCTAATGCTTCTTAAAACGCGATGTCGCATCTCATTTCTATGTTTCATGGTAAGATATAATATGATTTGCGAAGTGTTATGTATTCCTCGTCTACACTTCAAATGAATGTAAATGCGACACTTCCTTGCAAGGATATAGCGTTTGCAGATGTGTACGTATCGTAGGGATAGAGTTCTAATGCTTCTTAAAACGCGATGTCGCATCTCATTTCTATGTTTCATGGTAAGATATAATATGATTTGCGAAGTGTTATGTATTCCTCGTCTACACTTCAAAGGAATGTGAATGCGACACTTCCTCGCTAGGAAATAGCGTTTGCAGATGTCTACGTATCGTAGCAATAGAGTTCTTATGATTCTTAATACGCGATATTGCATCTCATTTCTATGATTCATGGTAAGATATAATATGATTTGCGAAGTGTCATGTATTCCTCGTCTACACTTCAAATGAATGTAAATGCTACACTTCCTTGCAAAGAAATAGCGTTTGCAGATGTCTACGTATCGTAGCAATAGATTTCTAATGCTTCTTAAAACGCGATATCGCATCTCATCTCTATGTTTCATGGTAAGATATAATATGATTTGCGATGTGTCATGTATTCCTCGTCTACACTTCAAATGAATGCAAATGCAACACTTCCTTGCAAGGAGATAGCGTTTGCAGATATCTACCTATCGTAGCAATAGTGTTCTAATGCTTCTTAAAACGCGATGTCGCATCTCATTTCTATGTTTCATGGTAAGATATAATATGATTTGCGAAGTGTTATGTATTCCTCGTCTACACTTCAAATGAATGTAAATGCGACACTTCCTTGCAAGGATATAGCGTTTGCAGATGTGTACGTATCGTAGGGATAGAGTTCTAATGCTTCTTAAAACGCGATGTCGCATCTCATTTCTATGTTTCATGGTAAGATATAATATGATTTGCGAAGTGTTATGTATTCCTCGTCTACACTTCAAATGAATGTAAATGCGACATTTCCTTCCTAGGAAATAGCGTCTGCAGATGTCTACGTATCGTAGCAATAGATTTCTAATGCTTCTTAAAACGCGATATCGCATCTCAACTCTATGTTTCATGGAAAGATATAACATGATTTGCGAAGAGTCATGTATTCCCTGTCTACACTTCAGATGAATGTAAATGCGACACTTCCTTGCTAGGAAATAGCGTCTCCAGTTGTCTAGGTATCGTAGCAATAGTGTTCAAATGTTTCTTAAAACGAGATATAGCATCTCATATCTATGTTTCATGATAAGATATAATATTCATTGCGAAGTGTTATGCATTCCTCGTCTACGAGTCAAATGAATGTAAATGCGACACTTCCTTCCAAGGAAATAGCGTCTGCAGATGTCTACGTATCGTAGCGATAGAGTTCTTATGATTTTCAAGACGCGAAATCGCATCTCATTTCTATGTTTCATGGTAAGATATAATATGATTTGCGAAGTGTTATGTATTCCTCGTCTACACTTCAAATGAATGTAAATGCGACACTTCCTTGCAAGGAAATGGCGTTTGCAGATTTCTACGTATCGTAGCAATAGAGTTCTTATGGTTCTTAAAACGCGATATCGCATCTTATTTCTGTGTTTCATAATAAGATATAATATGATTTGCGAAGTGTCATGTATTCCTCGTCTACACTTCAAATGAATGTAAATGCCACACTTCCTTGCTAGGAAATAGCGTCTGCAGATGTCTAGGTATCGTAGTGTAACGTCCGCCGAGCCTCACGGCACCTCCCACACCCCCCGGCAGAGCCACACGCACCGCCTGCCGCCATTGCAGAGACGAGAACACGAACGCACGGTAACACAGAATGATCGCCGAGCTAAGGCAGCCACCCTGGCACCCAGGAGTTGGACCACATCAACGCGTCACGACGCGTACCCGTCAAACACCTGGAGCACGAGCGAGCCACAGCCTCCGTACGAGGATCATTCCACATATTACGAAGAGTCGTCCGCCGTTACGCACCCATATGCGTACTTCACATATTGTTATAATTAAGATTAAGCAAGTCCTAGTCTCTAAAAACACTACACTCTATGTACATACACGACACAACACACACAAGTTAGCATAAGACATCGCGTGTGTAATTCTAATTTTAAAACGTATTTAATAGAAATAGAGGATAAGCAAAGCGCGCAAGCGAGCGCCCGACGCGCGTGACTCACGCTGAACGCGCGCGCCCCACCTCGACCGTCCATCCCACTCCGCGGGCCGAGCGTCCACCCCACTCTGGCGCCCCGCGACTCTCGCGCCTCGCGATCCGAGGAGGTCGCGTGCTCGCGAGTTGAGAGTCAGTTCGAGCCATCCGCTCCAAGCGAGCGGACCTCTCTCAATTCGAATCACTAATCCAAACTCTAATTCTACTATTCCAACTCAAACTCAAATTCAACTTAAAATCCAAACTCTAACTCTAATTATATTCTAAATCATCGAATTCTAGAACTTAGTCATCTTTAGCATAGGGAAGTAACAGTGTAAGCTTAGTTTTATTTTAGAATATACTTTATTTTTACCAGTACTTACAATTCTCGTTATTCGAAACATTCCTTTCTTTTATTATCGTTATAAATCCATTTATTCCGAAGTTTTTCACGAGTTCTCGCGCCTTCGTGATCATTCGCTCTGACCTTTAGTCAAACTTGGTAACCGACCAGTTAGAGCGGACCGCCGCTTAGCTGTATCGACCCACAGCGAGACTAAAGCAAGGATCTCTGTCGATTTTCCATATTTCTGGACCGGTAAACTAGAGCGGACCGCCGCTTAGTGGACCCGTATCTGGACATTTGGAATCCGACTCGAATGCCTCGTTCCGGTACACACAAACGAACTCGTCGCGCGGGAAGGAAAAACTTCATACGTTCATTGGTGCGCGAATACATTGGTGCAACAGTCACCTCGTACATACATCTCTGCACCGTCTCTCCTTCCGCTGCACACCGGCCGCACAGCCGTCCAGCATCGCCGCATCCATCGCCGATCCGCACTCGAGAGCAGCCTACCTGGGTACTCGTTCCGCTGACGATTCCGCCTCGCAGTCCGTACGCTGGTTCCATACCCCAGGACGATCCGCGCCGACGACGATACCTGGAAGAAGGGTATTAAACATTAGCAACAATCAAGAATTCAAAGGTAAGCGAATATTTTCTTATCCGCGTCCGTGGCTTCCTCGACCCGTGTTCCGCGAGTCAAAAAGAACCCGGTCTTCGACGCAATTGTGCGAGCCGAAACCGTTCGAGGCTGCGTGTCGCTCCGGCCAACGGTTAGTTTTCCGCGACCCGAGACGTGACACGATATTTTTGGTGACAGCGGTGGGATAGCTCGTTGTTCCTTTTCGGAAATTCTGCCTTTGAAAAGGGATACGCCAGCCATGGCTACGCGAACACCGACAAAGCCACGGCAACAGCCACCCCGTAACGCCGCCGCGAACTTAGAATCAGATCGCGATAAACGCGCTGCGCGCCGTATGGAATTTCAAGACGCGCTCGCCGATCCAACCACACGGGAAATCGATACGTCCGATACAGATAAACCTGTTGAATCAGTTAGAACCGCCGATAATACAATTCTCCTGATGCAACAAATCGAAGAATTGCGCCGCGAATTAGCGACGGTACGCCGTTCACAAGACGTAACTCGATCGGACACTATGCCGCTAGATTTGCCGCGTTTAGACGCATCGCCTATTCCGTCGAATTCACGCACGGAAACGTCGGTTCCGCAGTACGATGAACTCTCCTTGAAACAAGCATTAGAGGCCATTCCAAATTACGACGGACAAAACATACCCGTCCTTCAATTCACGCGAGCATGCAAGCGCGCGTATGAATTAATTCCCAACGGCTGCGAACGCACATTCACACGACTCATAAAAAGCAAGCTAAAAGGCCGGGCATACCTCGCGCTAGAAGATGAGTCATGCCAGACTATTCTAGAGCTCACCGACATACTTCGTAACTCTTTCGGCGCCGTACGCTCCGCCGACCATTATCGCGGTGAAATGACAAATATTTACATGAAGCAGAACGAGCATATTTTAGATTATATAAGCCGCGTGAAGGATCTACGCACCGCTATTATAGATTGCGAACGTTTGAGTCCGTATACGACGCAAGGTTTCTCGTCCAACGTCGACGATCTCACTCTCCGTTGCTTCACGGACGGCCTGATACCGGAAATTCGCGTTCAAATTTCCGCGAACGCATTCAGAAGCCCGCAAGAAGCATTCTCGCGTGCCCGCGAATTATTTAAAAGACACGAGTTAGACTGCGAAAGGTTGCGGAATCCGCGTCCCCGCGTCGAAACCCGGGAAAGACGCCCGGAAACAATGTGTTCCCTTTGTAATAATCCGGGACATTTTGCAAGGGATTGTCGCTCTAAAGCTTATCCGCCGCGACAATCACCGGCCGCCCGCCAGGAATATTACAATAGCGCAGCTAATCCTAGAGATAATTACCTTTCGACAATGAGGCCTTTGTTAGATTCAGGGCGACAACCTTCGCCGCGGGAAGCCAAATTTTGCAATTACTGTAAGATCCCTGGGCACGAAATCACCGAGTGCAGGAAACGTCAATTCAATAATAACCTCAGGTACTCGGGAAACGGGAACGGCCTCCCGCCGCGCCGCGAGACCGGACGCGAGGCCCCTTCGAAAGTCGGAACTCTCGCTATGAACGACCAGGTATCCGAGGAAAACATCGTTACGCAGCAGTAAATTATACCGGCAAGACGAATACGCCAAGCGTTGTCTTGACCGCGGACGCGCTGAATAAACCGACCGAATTTATGATTGACACGGGCGCCGAGATAAACGTTATTAAGCGCTCCGCTTTATCGTCCACCGCCCGCATAGATAGCTCAGAGACGGTCATTATCACCGGGGTCACAAACGGAAAAACAAAGACCGTAGGGACGGTAAATATTGTTTTATTTGATCGCGTAGTACCGTTCAATGTAGTGAACGACAATTTCCCCCTCGGCCCAGACGGCATCCTCGGATCCGGTTTCTGCGCCGATGCAGAAATTTCTTTTCCTAAGAGCCACGTTAGATGGAACGGGAAAACGATTCCATTCAAATGCGAAATTGGTAGCATCGAGAACGAACTTTCTTCGGTACCGCTGAAAATAAAGCCGGAGACACTCGACAGAATCTCCATACCCCCGCGAATGAACGTGGGAATAAAAATTCGCGTACTCAATTCAGGTATCCGGGAAGGACTAATCCCTCGGATAGATATTGCACCGGGCGTATTCTTCGGGAATGCGCTGGTGAAGGTACGGGAGGGCACGGCCATCACGCGAGTAATTAACTCGACGGATGAGGTAGTCACGTTGGCCCTGCCACCCTTGCAACTGGAGCCAGTGCCAGTTATATCACGGGAAAATAACTCCGCGCTTTTCCCGGTATTTACGAGTGCAGATTCTAATTCTAAATCAAAACGAAATTCATCGAATTCAATTTCAGTCTCAGCCACACCGAATGGCTCAGCCCGAAAAAGGGACCTTTCAAATCAATCTTCGCGTACTGCATCGTCTCCGAAATCCGGAACTCCTCTTTCCACGACTCGCGCCAGCGTGCGAAGCTTAACATACGCGGAAATCACGAAATCCTCTGCGAAAGTAACGTCGCCCGAAAACAAGCGACCATCGAAACCTCGCTTAGAGCAGGTTGTAGATTTACTACGATTAAGCCACCTCAACGAAGAAGAGAGGGCACACGTAATCCGTCTGATCGAAAAGACGCAAGATCTATTTTACGTAGACGGAGACAAATTAGGTTGTACGACTGCGGCCACTCATAAGATACCCACCGTCGACGATAGGCCGATAAACGTCAAACAGTACAGGTTCCCTCCGGTGCACAAAGAGGAGATCCGCGATCAGGTAGAGAAACTTTTAAAAAACGACGTTATCCGAAATTCTAAGTCGCCGTACAATTCGCCTCTTTGGGTTGTCCCTAAAAAACCCGACTCCTCTGGAAAGAAACGATGGCGCGTAGTCATCGATTACCGCGCATTAAATGAAAAATCGATCGCAGATGCATATCCGCTTCCATCAATAACTGAAATATTGGATCAATTAGGAAGTGCCAAATATTTCAGCACTTTCGACCTCGCCAGCGGATTCCATCAGATCCCGATGGAACCCGCTGACGCGCATAAGACAGCTTTCTCAACTCCTCACGGCCACTTTGAATTTACACGCATGCCTTTCGGGTTGAAGAACGCGCCGGCTACCTTCCAAAGATTAATGGATAATGTGCTTGCGGGACTCCAAGGAAATGAGCTCTTCGTATATTTGGACGACATAGTCGTTTACGCTAGTTCGCTCCAAGAGCACGAAAATAAATACGAGAAATTGACGCAACGCTTAAGAGAGGCTAATCTGGTCCTCCAACCAGATAAGTGTGAATTTCTCCGACGGGAAGTCAGTTACCTCGGGCACATTATCGGCGAGGACGGAGTGAAACCCGATCCCTCGAAAGTAAGCGCAGTACGAGACTTTCCCAGGCCTAGCAATCAAAAACAAATTAAACAGTTTCTAGGTCTCGCTGGTTATTATAGAAGATTTATTTCAAATTTCTCGAATATAACAAAGCCACTCACTAATTTGTTAAAGAAGGACGCGCAGTTCGTTTGGCGAAACGAACAAGAAAACGCCTTCGTAAAATTACGCGACGCGCTATGCGAGGCGCCGATACTTCAATTTCCGAATTTTAAAGAGCCATTCATCATAACCACAGACGCATCAGCGGATGCAATAGGTGCTGTAATTAGTCAGGGGCGTATAGGTCGCGATTTGCCAATAGCCTACACGTCAAGATTATTAAATTCCGCCGAAAGGAATTATTCCACCATAGAGAAGGAGTGCCTAGCCATCGTTTACGCCGTGCATCATTTTCGACCGTACATTTACGGAAACCGATTCACGCTCGTCACCGACCATCGTCCACTCGTCTGGATGAATTCGGTTAAAGATCCGTCCAGTCGCCTCGTGCGATGGAGGTTAAAACTTGCTGAATACGACTACGATATGGTATACAAAGCAGGCAAATCAAACTCCAATGCGGATGCTCTATCAAGGAATCCTGTGAAAGTTCTACCTATTACGCAACCTTCATCCTCCGACGAAGATATTTTCGATCCTTCGCCTCTTCCACCTAAAGTAAAAAGGACCAAAGCTCCACCTCCGCCTCCACCGTCGCCAGTTTCCGATGATAACCAACCAACACCCGATACACTCCCTCGAAATCTTCCTGCCATACCGACGCCACGAACGACAGCCGGTAACGCAGAAATTTACGAACCGAGACCAGGGGAACACGTTAGATACGAGCCCCTCTTCAAATTTACAAGGGACACGATCGCGACTAGGCGCGATAACATTGTTATATTTATAACACAATCGGGACAACCGTACGACGCGGGAGCATGCGAAATTCAAAAAGCGGGAAAATTTTTCTTCAATAAAAACGATATAACCTTAACCAGGGCTCGAGTCACTAAAATAGATCAATATCACCAAATTCAATTACCCATTATCGAACACGAATCTAGAGCCATTGATTACAACATGGTCATCGAATCCTTAAGATCTTTATACGACGTAGTCAACGAACTACAATTGAAAACACTCAGTATCGCGCAAGTTACCTTAGACACTATACGATGGGCACAAATCCAACGCGCATTGCAGGATTTATTCTACGAAACCCCGGTACAAATAACCGTATGCCAAGGGTTAATTCATATTCCTCCGGAAGATAAAAGACTAAAAATCATACAAGAATGTCACGACACTCCGACAGGAGGGCACAAGGGCGTGAACAAAACGTACTCGCGAATTAGGGAGAGATATTATTGGCCAAACATGAAACATCAAATTCAGGACTATATCGGAAAATGCAGAAGTTGCCAATCAGAAAAATTAGTACGCGTAAAAACTAGACAACCATTGACATTAACCGACACACCGGGATGCGCGTTCGATAAAATTTCTATGGACGTTATGGGTCCTCTCCCAACGACTCCTGACGGTTTCACCAACATCCTGACCATACAAGACCTTCTCACTAAATATTCCGTAGCCATTCCATTAAAACACACAACAGCCGTAGATATCGCCGAAGCATTGATAACAGGTTTTATTTGCAAATTCGGATGCCCCAAGGGTATTCTGACAGACCAAGGTGCTAATTTTATTAATAGCCTAATTAAAACAATCGCGATAAAGTTTAGAATCAAGCAGTACAAATCAACAGCCTTTCACCCACAGACGAATGGATCGGTCGAACGTTCGCACCACGTTTTAGCCGAATATCTTAAACATTTTATCAGCGACATCGACGACTGGGAAAAGTGGCTCCCGTACGCCATGTTTTCCTACAACACTAGCGTTCACGAAGGAACATTGTACACTCCGCATGAGCTAGTCTTCGGGCGAATAGCCAGAGCACCGTCCGATACTCCGTTCCCAGATAATACAGAAAATGAAACATATTCTGATTACCTGATACACTTAAACGAGAAAATAACAACGTCACAAAAGATAGCTAGGGAAAATCTCGACAACGCGAAGCGAAAAGCGAAATTTTACTACGATAAGAAACTAAACGTTCAGAAATTCGAAAAAGGTCAATGGGTCTTTTTGCTTAGAGAGCCAAGTAAGCATAAATTTCACTCCCAATACGTAGACCCATACCGAATCGTCGAAGTCCTGAACGATAACAATGTAAAAATATCAATTAAGGGCCGCTACAAAATTGTACACGCGAATAAACTAAAGCTATGTAAAAGAATGAGTATGGTTGAAACGAGAGAACCAAAGACTGAAAAGACAGTGAAAAGTACGATAGAATCAAAAGTGAGTGCGACGAATCCTAAAGACGATAATAATAGTGGAATTAGTGCCTCAAGTGCCAGGTCAATCAACCCAGGTCACTCCGTAACTACGAAACGAGCCCGCCGCAGTTCATCCGGCGAGGACATCTCCGAGGGCAAGCCGCCAACCGGCAGAATCACCACGTTCGACTCGTCATCATCCACGCAACTCTCAGACAGGAGATCTTGGCATCGCCAAGATTCCTTTTCCAAGGGGGGAGGTGTAACGTCCGCCGAGCCTCACGGCACCTCCCACACCCCCCGGCAGAGCCACACGCACCGCCTGCCGCCATTGCAGAGACGAGAACACGAACGCACGGTAACACAGAATGATCGCCGAGCTAAGGCAGCCACCCTCGCACCCAGGAGTTGGACCACATCAACGCGTCACGACGCGTACCCGTCAAACACCTGGAGCACGAGCGAGCCACAGCCTCCGTACGAGGATCATTCCACATATTACGAAGAGTCGTCCGCCGTTACGCACCCATATGCGTACTTCACATATTGTTATAATTAAGATTAAGCAAGTCCTAGTCTCTAAAAACACTACACTCTATGTACATACACGACACAACACACACAAGTTAGCATAAGACATCGCGTGTGTAATTCTAATTTTAAAACGTATTTAATAGAAATAGAGGATAAGCAAAGCGCGCAAGCGAGCGCCCGACGCGCGTGACTCACGCTGAACGCGCGCGCCCCACCTCGACCGTCCATCCCACTCCGCGGGCCGAGCGTCCACCCCACTCTGGCGCCCCGCGACTCTCGCGCCTCGCGATCCGAGGAGGTCGCGTGCTCGCGAGTTGAGAGTCAGTTCGAGCCATCCGCTCCAAGCGAGCGGACCTCTCTCAATTCGAATCACTAATCCAAACTCTAATTCTACTATTCCAACTCAAACTCAAATTCAACTTAAAATCCAAACTCTAACTCTAATTATATTCTAAATCATCGAATTCTAGAACTTAGTCATCTTTAGCATAGGGAAGTAACAGTGTAAGCTTAGTTTTATTTTAGAATATACTTTATTTTTACCAGTACTTACAATTCTCGTTATTCGAAACATTCCTTTCTTTTATTATCGTTATAAATCCATTTATTCCGAAGTTTTTCACGAGTTCTCGCGCCTTCGTGATCATTCGCTCTGACCTTTAGTCAAACTTGGTAACCGACCAGTTAGAGCGGACCGCCGCTTAGCTGTATCGACCCACAGCGAGACTAAAGCAAGGATCTCTGTCGATTTTCCATATTTCTGGACCGGTAAACTAGAGCGGACCGCCGCTTAGTGGACCCGTATCTGGACATTTGGAATCCGACTCGAATGCCTCGTTCCGGTACACACAAACGAACTCGTCGCGCGGGAAGGAAAAACTTCATACGTTCATTGGTGCGCGAATACATTGGTGCAACAGTCACCTCGTACATACATCTCTGCACCGTCTCTCCTTCCGCTGCACACCGGCCGCACAGCCGTCCAGCATCGCCGCATCCATCGCCGATCCGCACTCGAGAGCAGCCTACCTGGGTACTCGTTCCGCTGACGATTCCGCCTCGCAGTCCGTACGCTGGTTCCATACCCCAGGACGATCCGCGCCGACGACGATACCTGGAAGAAGGGTATTAAACATTAGCAACAATCAAGAATTCAAAGGTAAGCGAATATTTTCTTATCCGCGTCCGTGGCTTCCTCGACCCGTGTTCCGCGAGTCAAAAAGAACCCGGTCTTCGACGCAATTGTGCGAGCCGAAACCGTTCGAGGCTGCGTGTCGCTCCGGCCAACGGTTAGTTTTCCGCGACCCGAGACGTGACAGTAGCAATTTAGTTCAATTCCTTCTTAAAAAGCGATATTGCATCTCATATCTATGTTTCATGATAAGATATAATATTCATTGCGAAGTGTTATGTATTCCTTGTCTACACTTCAAATGAATGTAAATCCGACACTTCCTAGCAAGGAAATAGCGTTTGCAGATGTCTTCGTATCGTAGCAATAGATTTCTAATGTTTCTAAAAACGCCATATCGCATCTCATTTCTATGTTTCATAGTAAGATATAATATGATTTGCGAAGTGTAACGTATTCCTCGTCTACACTTCAAATGAAAGTAAATGCGACACTTCCTAGCATGGAAATAGCGTTTGCAGATATCTACGTATCGTAGCAATAGAGATCTTATGATTCTTAAAACGCGATATCGCATCTCATTTCTATGTTTCATGGTAAGATATAACATGATTTGCGAAGTGTTATGTATTCCTCGTCTACACTTCAAAGGAATGTGAATGCGACACTTCCTCGCTAGGAAATAGCGTCTGCAGATGTCTAGGTATCGTAGCAATTTAGTTCAAATCCTTCTTAAAAAGCGATATTGCATCTCATATCTATGTTTCATGATAAGATATAATATTCATTGCGAAGTGTTATGTATTCCTCGTCTACACTTCAAATGAATGTAAATGCGACACTTCCTTCCTTGGAAATAGCGTCTGCAGATGTCTACGTATAGTAGCAATAGATTTCTAATGCTTCTTAAAACGCGATATCGCATCTCATCTCTATGTTTCATGGTAAGATATAATATGATTTGCGAAGTGTCATGTATTCCCTGTCTACACTTCAGATGATTGTAAATGGGACAGTTCCTTGCTAGGAAATAGCGTCTCCAGTTTTCTAGGTATCGTAGCAATAGAGTTCAAATGTTTCTTAAAACGAGATATAGCATCTCATATCTATGTTTCATGATAAGATATAATATTCATTGCGAAGTGTTATGCATTCCTCGTCTACGAGTCAAATGAATGTAAATGCGAAACTTCCTTGCAAGGAAATAGCGTCTGCAGATGTCTACGTATCGTAGCGATAGAGTTCTTATGATTCTCAAGACGCGATATCGCATCTCATTTCTATGTTTCATGGTAAGATATAATATGATTTGCGAAGTGTTATGTATTCCTCGTCTACACTTCAAATGAATGTAAATGCGACACTTCCTAGCAAGGAAATAGCGTTTGCAGATGTCTTCGTATCGTAGCAATAGATTTCTAATGTTTCTAAAAACGCGATATCGCATCTCATTTCTATGTTTCATAGTAAGATATAATATGATTTGCGAAGTGTCATGTATTCCTCGTCTACACTTCAAATGAAAGTAAATGCGACACTTCCTTGCTAGGAAATAGCGTTTGCAGATGTCTACGTATCGTAGAAATATATGTCTAATGCTTCTTAAAACGCCATATCGCATCGCATTACTATGTTTCATGGTAAGATATAATATGATTTGCGAAGTGTTATGCATTCCTCGTCTACGATTCAAATGAATGTAAATGCGACACTTCCTTGCAAGGAAATAGCGTTTGCAGATGTTTACGTACCGTAGAGATAAAGTTCTTATTCTTCTTAAGACGCGATAGCGCATCTCATTTCTATGTTGCATGGTAGGATATAATATTCATTGTAAAGTGTTATGTATACCTCGTATTCTCTTCAGAAGTATGTAAATGCGACACTTCGTTGCAAGGAAATAGCGTTTGCAGATGTCTACGTATCGTAGCAATAGAGTTCTTGTGCTTCTTAAAACGCGATATCGCATCTCATTTCTATGTTTCATGGTAAGATATAATATGATTTGCGAAGTGTTATGTATTCCTCGTCTACTCTTCAAATGAATGTGAATGCGACACTTCCTCGCTAGGAAATGGCGTTTGCAGATGTCTACGTATCGTAGCAATAGATTTCTAATGCTTCTTAAAACGCGATATCGCATCTCATTACTATGTTGCATGATAAGATATAATATTCATTGCGAAGTGATATGCATTCCTCGTCCACGATTCAAATGAATGTAAGTGCGACACTTCCTTGCTAGGAAATAGCGTTCGCAGATGTTTACGTATCGTAGGGATAGAGTTCTAATGATTCTTAAAGCGCGATATCGCATCTCATTTCTATGCTTCATGGTAAGATATAATATGATTTGCGAAGTATCATGCATTCCTCGTCTTCACTTCAAATGAATGTAAATGCGACACTTCCTTGCTAGGAAATAGCGTCTGCAGATGTCTAGGTATCGTGGCAATAGTGTTCTAATGCTTCTTAAAACGCGATATCGCATCTCATTTCTATGTTTCATGGTAAGATATAATATGATTTGCGAAGTGTTTTGTATTCCTCGTCTACACTTCAAATTAATGTAAATGCGACACTTCCTTGCAAGGATATAGCGTTTGCAGATGTCTACGTATCGTAGGGATAGAGTTCTAATGCTTCTTAAAACGTGATATCGTACCTCATTTCTATGTTTCATGGTAAGATATAATATGTTTGGCGAAGTGTTATGTATTCCTCGCCTACACTTCAAATGAATGTAAATGCGACACTTCCTTGCTAGGAAATAGCGTTTGCAGATGTCTACGTTTCGTAGCAATAGAGTTCTAATGCTTCTTAAAACGCGATATCGCATCTCATTTCTATGTTTCATAGTAAGATATAATATGATTTGCGAAGTGTCATGTATTCCTCGTCTACACTTCAAATGAAAGTAAATGCGACACTTCCTTGCTAGGAAATAGCGTTTGCAGATGTTTACGTGTCGTAGAAATATATGTCTAATGCTTCTTAAAACGCCATATCGCATCGCATTACTATGTTTCATGGTAAGATATAATATGATTTGCGAAGTGTTATGCATTCCTCGTCTACGATTCAAATGAATGTAAATGCGACACTTCCTTGCAAGGAAATAGCGTTTGCAGATGTTTACGTACCGTAGAGATAAAGTTCTTATTCTTCTTAAGACGCGATAGCGCATCTCATTTCTATGTTGCATGGTAGGATATAATATTCATTGTAAAGTGTTATGTATACCTCGTATTCTCTTCAGAAGTATGTAAATGCGACACTTCGTTGCAAGGAAATAGCGTTTGCAGATGTCTACGTATCGTAGCAATAGAGTTCTTGTGATTCTTAAAACGCGATATCGCATCTCATTTCTATGTTTCATGGTAAGATATAATATGATTTGCGAAGTGTTATGTATTCCTCGTCTACACTTCAAATGAATGTGATTGCGACACTTCCTCGTTAGGAAATAGCGTTTGCAGATGTCTTCGTATCGTAGCAATAGATTTCTAATGCCTCTTAAAACGCGATATCGCATCTCATTTCTATGTTTCATGGTAAGATATAATATGATTTGCGAAGTGTTATCTACTCCTCGTCTACACTTCAAATGAATGTAAATGCGACACTTCCTTGAAAGGAAATAGCTTCTGCAGATGTCTAGGTATTGTAGCAATAGAGTTCAAATGCTTCTTAAAACGAGATATTGCATCTCATATCTATAGTTCATGATAAGATATAATATTCATTGCGAAGTGTTATGCATTCCTCGTCTACGATACAAATGAATGTAAATGCGACACTTCCTTGCAAGGAAATAGCGTTTGCAGATGTCTACGTATCGTAGCAATAGATTTCTAGTGCTTCTTAAAACGCCATATCGCATCTCATTTCTATGTTTCATGGTAAGATATAATATGATTTGCGAAGTGCTATGTATTCCTCGTCTACACTTCAAATTGATGTGAATGCGACACTTCCTCGCTAGGAAATAGCGTTTGCAGATGTCTACGTATAGTAGCAATATATTTCTAATGCTTCTTAAAACGCGATACTGCATCTCATTTCTATGATTCATGGTAAGATATAATATTCATTGCGAAGTGTTATGCTTTCCTCGTCTACGATTCAAATGAATGTAAATGCGACACTCCCTAGCAAGAAAATAGCGTTTTCTGATGTCTACGTATCATAGCAATAGATTTCTGATGCTTCTTAAAGCGCAATATCGCATCTCATTTCTATGTTTAATGGTATGATATAATTTGATTTGCGAAGTGTCAGGTATTCCTCGTCAACACTTCAAATGAATGTAAATGCTGCACTTCCTTGCTAGGAAATAGCGTCTGCAGATGTCTAGGTATCATAGCAATAGAGTTCAAATGCTTCTTAAAACGAGATATAGCACCTCATATCTATGTTTAATGATAAGATATAATATTCATTGCGAAGTGTTATGCATTCCTCGTCTACACTTCAAATGAAAGTAAATGCGACACTTCCTTGCAAGGAAATAGCGTTTGCAGATTTCTACGTATCGTAGCAATAGAGTTCTTATGATTCTTAAAACGCGATATCGTATCTCATTTCTGTGTCTCATGGTAAGATATAATATGATTTGCGAAGTGTCATGTATTCCTCGTCTACACTTCAAATGAATGTAAATGCGGCACTTCCTTGCTAGGAAATAGCGTCTGCAGATGTCTAGGTATCGTAGCAATAGAGTTAAAATGCTTCTTAAAACGAGATATAGCACCTCATATCTATGTTTCACGATAAGATATAATATTCATTGCGAAGTGTTATGCATTCCTCGTCTACGATTCAAATGAATGTAAATGCGACACTTCCTTGCAAGGAAATAGCATTTGCAGATGTCTACGTATCGTAGCAATAGAGTTCTAGTGCTTCTCAGAACACAATATCGCATCTTATTTCTATGTTTCATGGTAAGATATAATATGATTTGCGAAGTGTTATGAATTCCTCGTCTACACTTCATATGAATGTAAATGCAACACTTCCTTGCAAAGAAATAGCGTTTGCAGATGTCTACATATCGTAGCGATAGGTTTCTAATGCTTCTTAAAACGCGATATCGCACCTCATTTCTATGTTTCATGGTAAGATATAATATGATTTGCGAAGTATTATGTATTCTTCGTCTACACTTCAAAGGAATGTGAATGCGACACTTCCTCGCAAGGAAATAGCGTTTGCAGATGTCTACGTATCGTAGAAATAGAGTTCTTGTGATTCTTAAAACGCGATATCGCATCCCATTTCTATGGTTCATGGTAAGATATAATATGATTTGCGAAGTGTTATGTATTCCTCGTCTACACTTCAAATGAATGTAAATGCGACACTTCCTTCCTAGGAAATAGCGTCTGCAGATGTCTACGTATAGTAGCAATAGATTTCTAATGCTTCTTAAAACGCGATATCGCATCTCATCTCTATGTTTCATGGTAAGATATAATATGATTTGAGAAGTGTCATGTATTCCCTGTCTACACTTCAGATGATTGTAAATGGGACACTTCCTTGCTACGAAATAGCGTCTCCAGTTGTCTAGGTATCGTAGCAATAGAGTTCAAATGTTTCTTAAAACGAGATATAGCATCTCATATCTATGTTTCATGATAAGATATAATATTCATTGCTAAGTGTTATGCATTCCTCGTCTACGAGTCAAATGAATGTAAATGCGACACTTCCTTGCAAGGAAATAGCGTCTGCAGATGTCTACGTATCGTAGCGATAGAGTTCTTATGATTCTCTAGACGCGATATCGCATCTCATTTCTATGTTTCATGGTAAGATATAAAATGATTTGCGAAGTGTTATGTATTCCTCATCTACACTTCAAATGAATGCAAATGCGACACTTCCTAGCAAGGAAATAGCGTTTGCAGATGTCTTCGTATCGTAGCAATAGATTTCTAATGTTTCTAAAAACGCGATATCGCATCTCATTTCTATGTTTCATAGTAAGATATAATATGATTTGCGAAGTGTCATGTATTCCTCGTCTACACTTCAAATGAAAGTAAATGCGACACTTCCTTGCAAGGAAATAGCGTTTGCAGATTTCTACGTATCGTAGCAATAGATTTCTAGTGCTTCTTAAAACGCCATATCGCATCTCATTTCTATGTTTTATGGTAAGATATAATATGATTTGCGAAGTGTTATGTATTCCTCGTCTACACTTCAAATTAATGTGAATGCGACACTTCCTCGCTAGGAAATAGCGTTTGCAGATGTCTACGTATAGTAGCAATAGATTTCTAATGCTTCTTAAAACGCGATACTGCATCTCATTTCTATGATTCATGGTAAGATATAATATTCATTGCGAAGTGTTATGCTTTCCTCGTCTACGATTCAAATGAATGTAAATGCGACACTCCCTAGCAAGAAAGTAGCGTTTGCTGATGTCTACATATCGTAGCAATAGATTTCTGATGCTTCTTAAAACGCGATATCGCATCTCATTTCTATGTTTAATGGTATGATATAATTTGATTTGCGAAGTGTCATGTATTCCTCGTCAACACTTCAAATGAATGTAAATGCTGCACTTCCTTGCTAGGAAATAGCGTCTGCAGATGTCTAGGTATCATAGCAATAGAGTTCAAATGCTTCTTAAAACGAGATATAGCACCTCATATCTATGTTTAATGATAAGATATAATATTCATTGCGAAGTGTTATGCATTCCTCGTCTACACTTCAAATGAAAGTAAATGCGACACTTCCTTGCAAGGAAATAGCGTTTGCAGATTTCTACGTATCGTAGCAATAGAGTTCTTATGATTCTTAAAACGCGATATCGTATCTCATTTCTGTGTTTCATGGTAAGATATAATATGATTTGCGAAGTGTCATGTATTCCTCGTCTACACTTCAAATGAATGTAAATGCGGCACTTCCTTGCTAGGAAATAGCGTCTGCAGATGTCTAGGTATCGTAGCAATAGAGTTAAAATGCTTCTTAAACACGAGATATAGCACCTCATATCTATGTTTCATGATAAGATATAATATTCATTGCGAAGTGTTATGCATTCCTCGTCTACGATTCAAATGAATATAAATGCGACACTTCCTTGCAAGGAAATAGCATTTGCAGATGTCTACGTATCGTAGCAATAGAGTTCTTATGATTCTTAAAACGCGATATCGCATCTCATTTCTATGTTTCATGGTAAGATATAATATGATTTGCGAAGTGTTATGTATTCCTCGTCTACACTTCAAATGAATGTGAATGCGACACTTCCTCGTTAGGAAGTAGCGTTTGCAGATGTCTTCGTATCGTAGCAATAGATTTCTAATGCTTCTTAAAACGCGATATCGCATCTCATTTCAATGTTTCAAGGTAAGATATAATATGATTTGCGAAGTGTTATCTACTCCTCGTCTACACTTCAAATGAATGTAAATGCGACACTTCCTTGAAAGGAAATAGCGTCTGCAGATGTCTAGGTATTGTAGCAATAGAGTTCTAATGCTTCTTAAAACGAGATATTGCATCTCATATCTATAGTTCATGATAAGATATAATATTCATTGCGAAGTGTTATGCATTCCTCGTCTACGATTCAAATGAATGTAAATGCGACACTTCCTTGCAAGGAAATAGCGTTTGCAGATGTCTACGTATCGTAGCAATAGATTTCTAGTGCTTCTTAAAACGCGATATCGCATCTCATTTCTATGTTTCATGGTAAGATATAATATGATTTGCGAAGTGTTATGTATTCCTCGTCTACACTTCAAATGAATGTAAATGCGACACTTCCTAGCAAGGAAATAGCGTTTGCAGATGTCTACGTATCGTAGCAATAGAGTTCTTATGATCCTTAAAACGCGATATCGCATCTCATTTCTATGTTTCATGGTAAGATATAATATGATTTGCGCAGTGTCATGTATTCCTCGTCTACACTGCAAATGAATGTAAATGCGACACTTCCTTGAAAGGAAATAGCGTCTGCAGATGTCTAGGTATCGTAGCGATAGAGTTCTAATGCTTCTCAAAACACAATATCGCATCTCATTTCTATGTTTCATGGTAAGATATAATATGATTTGCGAAGTGTTATGTATTCCTCGTCTACACTGCAAATGAATGTAAATGCGACACTTCCTTGAAAGGAAATAGCGTCTGCAGATGTCTAGGTATCGTAGCGATAGAGTTCTAAAGCTTCTCAAAACACAATATCGCATCTCATTTCTATGTTTCATGGTAAGATATAATATGATTTGCGAAGTGTTATGTATTCCTCGTCTACACTTCATATGAATGTAAATGCGACACTTCCTTGCAAAGAAATAGCGTTTGCAGATGTCTACGTATCGTAGCAATAGATTTCTAATGCTTCTTAAAACGCGATATCGCATCACATTTCTATGTTTCATGGTAAGATATAATATGATTTGCGAAGTGTTATGAATTCCTCGTCTACACTTCATATGAATGTAAATGCAACACTTCCTTGCAAAGAAATAGCATTTTCAGATGTCTACGTATCGTAGCAATAGAGTTCTAATGCTTCTCAGAACACAATATCGCATCTTATTTCTATGTTTCATGGTAAGATATAATATGATTTGCGAAGTGTTATGAATTCCTCGTCTACACTTCATATGAATGTAAATGCAACACTTCCTTGCAAAGAAATAGCGTTTGCAGATGTCTACGTATCGTAGCAATAGGTTTCTAATGCTTCTTAAAACGCGATATCGCACCTCATTTCTATGTTTCATGGTTAGATATAATATGATTTGCGAAGTATTATGTATTCCTCGTCTACACTTCAAAGGAATGTGAATGCGACACTTCCTCGCTAGGAAATAGCGTTTGCAGATGTCTACGTATCGTAGAAATAGAGTTCTTATGATTCTTAAAACGCGATATCGCATCCCATTTCTATGGTTCATGGTAAGATATAATATGATTTGCGAAGTGTTACGTATTCCTCGTCTACACTTCAAAAGAATGTAAATGCGACACTTCCTTCCTAGGAAATAGCGTCTGCAGATGTCTACGTATAGTAGCAATAGATTTCTAATGCTTCTTAAAACGCGATATCGCATCTCATCTCTATGTTTCATGGTAAGATATAATATGATTTGAGAAGTGTCATGTATTCCCTGTCTACACTTCAGATGATTGTAAATGGGACACTTCCTTGCTACGAAATAGCGTCTCCAGTTGTCTAGGTATCGTAGCAATAGAGTTCAAATGTTTCTTAAAACGAGATATAGCATCTCATATCTATGTTTCATGATAAGATATAATATTCATTGCTAAGTGTTATGTATTCCTCGTCTACACTGCAAATGAATGTAAATGCGACACTTCCTTGAAAGGAAATAGCGTCTGCAGATGTCTAGGTATCGTAGCGATAGAGTTCTAAAGCTTCTCAAAACACAATATCGCATCTCATTTCTATGTTTCATGGTAAGATATAATATGATTTGCGAAGTGTTATGTATTCCTCGTCTACACTTCATATGAATGTAAATGCGACACTTCCTTGCAAAGAAATAGCGTTTGCAGATGTCTACGTATCGTAGCAATAGATTTCTAATGCTTCTTAAAACGCGATATCGCATCACATTTCTATGTTTCATGGTAAGATATAATATGATTTGCGAAGTGTTATGAATTCCTCGTCTACACTTCATATGAATGTAAATGCAACACTTCCTTGCAAAGAAATAGCATTTTCAGATGTCTACGTATCGTAGCAATAGAGTTCTAATGCTTCTCAGAACACAATATCGCATCTTATTTCTATGTTTCATGGTAAGATATAATATGATTTGCGAAGTGTTATGAATTCCTCGTCTACACTTCATATGAATGTAAATGCAACACTTCCTTGCAAAGAAATAGCGTTTGCAGATGTCTACGTATCGTAGCAATAGGTTTCTAATGCTTCTTAAAACGCGATATCGCACCTCATTTCTATGTTTCATGGTTAGATATAATATGATTTGCGAAGTATTATGTATTCCTCGTCTACACTTCAAAGGAATGTGAATGCGACACTTCCTCGCTAGGAAATAGCGTTTGCAGATGTCTACGTATCGTAGAAATAGAGTTCTTATGATTCTTAAAACGCGATATCGCATCCCATTTCTATGGTTCATGGTAAGATATAATATGATTTGCGAAGTGTTACGTATTCCTCGTCTACACTTCAAAAGAATGTAAATGCGACACTTCCTTCCTAGGAAATAGCGTTTGCAGATGTCTACGTATCGTAGCAATAGATTTCTAATGTTTCTAAAAACGCGATATCGCATCTCATTTCTATGTTTCATAGTAAGATATAATATGATTTGCGAAGTGTCATGTATTCCCTGTCTACACTTCAGATGAATGTAAATGGGACACTTCCTTGCTAGGAAATAGCGTCTCCAGTTGTCTAGGTATCGTAGCAATAGAGTTCAAATGTTTCTTAAAACGAGATATAGCATCTCATATCTATGTTTCATGATAAGATATAATATTCATTGCGAAGTGTTATGCATTTCTCGTCTACGAGTCAAATGAATGTAAATGCGACACTTCCTTGCAAGGAAATAGCGTCTGCAGATGTCTACGTATCGTAGCGATAGAGTTCTTATGATTCTCAAGACGCGATATCGCATCTCATTTCTATGTTTCATGGTATGATATAATATGATTTGCGAAGTGTTATGTATTCCTCGTCTACACTTCAAATGAATGTAAATGCGACACTTCCTAGCAAGGAAATAGCGTTTGCAGATGTCTTCGTATCGTAGCAATAGATTTCTAATGTTTCTAAAAACGCGATATCGTATCTCATTTCTGTGTTTCATGGTAAGATATAATATGATTTGCGAAGTGTCATGTATTCCTCGTCTACACTTCAAATGAATGTAAATGCGGCACTTCCTTGCTAGGAAATAGCGTCTGCAGATGTCTAGGTATCGTAGCAATAGAGTTAAAATGCTTCTTAAAACGAGATATAGCACCTCATATCTATGTTTCATGATAAGATATAATATTCATTGCGAAGTGTTATGCATTCCTCGTCTACGATTCAAATGAATATAAAAGCGACACTTCCTTGCAAGGAAATAGCATTTGCAGATGTCTACGTATCGTAGCAATAGATTTCTAATGCCTCTTAAAACGCGATATCGCATCTCATTTCTATGTTTCATGGTAAGACATAATATGATTTGCGAAGTGTTATCTACTCCTCGTCTACACTTCAAATGAATGTAAATGCGACACTTCCTTGAAAGGAAATAGCTTCTGCAGATGTCTAGGTATTGAAGCAATAGAGTTCAAATGCTTCTTAAAACGAGATATTGCATCTCATATCTATAGTTCATGATAAGATATAATATTCATTGCGAAGTGTTATGCATTCCTCGTCTACGATACAAATGAATGTAAATGCGCCACTTCCTTGCAAGGAAATAGCGTTTGCAGATGTCTACGTATCGTAGCAATAGATTTCTAGTGCTTCTTAAAACGCCATATCGCATCTCATTTCTATGTTTCATGGTAAGATATAATATGATTTGCGAAGTGTTATGTATTCCTCGTCTACACTTCAAATTAATGTGAATGCGACACTTCCTCGCTAGGAAATAGCGTTTGCAGATGTCTACGTATAGTAGCAATAGATTTCTAATGCTTCTTAAAACGCGATACTGCATCTCATTTCTATGATTCATGGTAAGATATAATATTCATTGCGAAGTGTTATGCTTTCCTCGTCTACGATTCAAATGAATGTAAATGCGACACTCCCTAGCAAGAAAATAGCGTTTGCTGATGTCTACGTATCGTAGCAATAGATTTCTGATGCTTCTTAAAACGCGATATCGCATCTCATTTCTATGTTTAATGGTATGATATAATTTGATTTGCGAAGTGTCATGTTTTCCTCGTCAACACTTCAAATGAATGTAAATGCTGCACTTCCTTGCTAGGAAATAGCGTCTGCAGATGTCTAGGTATCATAGCAATAGAGTTCAAATGCTTCTTAAAACGAGATACAGCACCTCATATCTATGTTTAATGATAAGATATAATATTCATTGCGAAGTGTTATGCATTCCTCGTCTACACTTCAAATGAAAGTAAATGCGACACTTCCTTGCAAGGAAATAGCGTTTGCAGATTTCTACGTATCGTAGCAATAGAGTTCTTATGATTCTTAAAACGCGATATCGTATCTCATTTCTGTGTTTCATGGTAAGATATAATATGATTTGCGAAGTGTCATGTATTCCTCGTCTACACTTCAAATGAATGTAAATGCGGCACTTCCTTGCTAGGAAATAGCGTCTGTAGATGTCTAGGTATCGTAGCAATAGAGTTAAAATGCTTCTTAAATACGAGATATAGCACCTCATATCTATGTTTCATGATAAGATATAATATTCATTGCGAAGTGTTATGCATTCCTCGTCTACGATTCAAATGAATATAAATGCGACACTTCCTTGCAAGGAAATAGCATTTGCAGATGTCTACGTATCGTAGCAATAGAGTTCTTATGATTCTTAAAACGCGATATCGCATCTCATTTCTATGTTTCATGGTAAGATATAATATGATTTGCGAAGTGTTATGTATTCCTCGTCTACACTTCAAATGAATGTAAATGCGACACTTCCTTCCTAGGAAATAGCGTTTGCAGATGTCTACGTATCGTAGCAATAGATTTCTAATGTTTCTAAAAACGCGATATCGCATCTCATTTCTATGTTTCATAGTAAGATATAATATGATTTGCGAAGTGTCATGTATTCCCTGTCTACACTTCAGATGAATGTAAATGGGACACTTCCTTGCTAGGAAATAGCGTCTCCAGTTGTCTAGGTATCGTAGCAATAGAGTTCAAATGTTTCTTAAACGAGATATAGCATCTCATATCTATGTTTCATGATAAGATATAATATTCATTGCGAAGTGTTATGCATTTCTCGTGCTACGAGTCAAATGAATGTAAATGCGACACTTCCTTGCAAGGAAATAGCGTCTGCAGATGTCTACGTATCGTAGCGATAGAGTTCTTATGATTCTCAAGACGCGATATCGCATCTCATTTCTATGTTTCATGGTATGATATAATATGATTTTGCGAAGTGTTATGTATTCCTCGTCTACACTTCAAATGAATGTAAATGCGACACTTCCTAGCAAGGAAATAGCGTTTGCAGATGTCTTCGTATCGTAGCAATAGATTTCTAATGTTTCTAAAAACGCGATATCGTATCTCATTTCTGTGTTTCATGGTAAGATATAATATGATTTGCGAAGTGTCATGTATTCCTCGTCTACACTTCAAATGAATGTAAATGCGGCACTTCCTTGCTAGGAAATAGCGTCTGCAGATGTCTAGGTATCGTAGCAATAGAGTTAAAATGCTTCTTAAAACGAGATATAGCACCTCATATCTATGTTTCATGATAAGATATAATATTCATTGCGAAGTGTTATGCATTCCTCGTCTACGATTCAAATGAATATAAAAGCGACACTTCCTTGCAAGGAAATAGCATTTGCAGATGTCTACGTATCGTAGCAATAGAATTTCTAATGCCTCTTAAAAACGCGATATCGCATCTCATTTCTATGTTTCATGGTAAGACATAATATGATTTGCGAAGTGTTATCTACTCCTCGTCTACACTTCAAATGAATGTAAATGCGACACTTCCTTGAAAGGAAATAGCTTCTGCAGATGTCTAGGTATTGAAGCAATAGAGTTCAAATGCTTCTTAAAACGAGATATTGCATCTCATATCTATAGTTCATGATAAGATATAATATTCATTGCGAAGTGTTATGCATTCCTCGTCTACGATACAAATGAATGTAAATGCGCCACTTCCTTGCAAGGAAATAGCGTTTGCAGATGTCTACGTATCGTAGCAATAGATTTCTAGTGCTTCTTAAAACGCCATATCGCATCTCATTTCTATGTTTCATGGTAAGATATAATATGATTTGCGAAGTGTTATGTATTCCTCGTCTACACTTCAAAATTAATGTGAATGCGACACTTCCTCGCTAGGAAATAGCGTTTGCAGATGTCTACGTATAGTAGCAATAGATTTCTAATGCTTCTTAAAACGCGATACTGCATCTCATTTCTATGATTCATGGTAAGATATAATATTCATTGCGAAGTGTTATGCTTTCCTCGTCTACGATTCAAATGAATGTAAATGCGACACTCCCTAGCAAGAAAATAGCGTTTGCTGATGTCTACGTATCGTAGCAATAGATTTCTGATGCTTCTTAAAACGCGATATCGCATCTCATTTCTATGTTTAATGGTATGATATAATTTGATTTGCGAAGTGTCATGTTTTCCTCGTCAACACTTCAAAATGAATGTAAATGCTGCACTTCCTTGCTAGGAAATAGCGTCTGCAGATGTCTAGGTATCATAGCAATAGAGTTCAAATGCTTCTTAAAACGAGATATAGCACCTCATATCTATGTTTAATGATAAGATATAATATTCATTGCGAAGTGTTATGCATTCCTCGTCTACACTTCAAATGAAAGTAAATGCGACACTTCCTTGCAAGGAAATAGCGTTTGCAGATTTCTACGTATCGTAGCAATAGAGTTCTTATGATTCTTAAAACGCGATATCGTATCTCATTTCTGTGTTTCATGGTAAGATATAATATGATTTGCGAAGTGTCATGTATTCCTCGTCTACACTTCAAATGAATGTAAATGCGGCACTTCCTTGCTAGGAAATAGCGTCTGTAGATGTCTAGGTATCGTAGCAATAGAGTTAAAATGCTTCTTAAATACGAGATATAGCACCTCATATCTATGTTTCATGATAAGATATAATATTCATTGCGAAGTGTTATGCATTCCTCGTCTACGATTCAAATGAATATAAATGCGACACTTCCTTGCAAGGAAATAGCATTTGCAGATGTCTACGTATCGTAGCAATAGAGTTCTTATGATTCTTAAAACGCGATATCGCATCTCATTTCTATGTTTCATGGTAAGATATAATATGATTTGCGAAGTGTTATGTATTCCTCGTCTACACTTCAAATGAATGTGAATGCGACACTTCCTCGTTAGGAAGTAGCGTTTGCAGATGTCTTCGTATCGTAGCAATAGATTTCTAATGCTTCTTAAAACGCGATATCGCATCTCATTTCAATGTTTCAAGGTAAGATATAATATGATTTGCGAAGTGTTATCTACTCCTCGTCTACACTTCAAATGAATGTAAATGCGACACTTCCTTGAAAGGAAATAGCGTCTGCAGATGTCTAGGTATTGTAGCAATAGAGTTCTAATGCTTCTTAAAACGAGATATTGCATCTCATATCTATAGTTCATGATAAGATATAATATTCATTGCGAAGTGTTATGCATTCCTCGTCTACGATTCAAATGAATGTAAATGCGACACTTCCTTGCAAGGAAATAGCGTTTGCAGATGTCTACGTATCGTAGCAATAGATTTCTAGTGCTTCTTAAAACGCGATATCGCATCTCATTTCTATGTTTCATGGTAAGATATAATATGATTTGCGAAGTGTTATGTATTCCTCGTCTACACTTCAAATGAATGTAAATGCGACACTTCCTAGCAAGGAAATAGCGTTTGCAGATGTCTACGTATCGTAGCAATAGAGTTCTTATGATCCTTAAAACGCGATATCGCATCTCATTTCTATGTTTCATGGTAAGATATAATATGATTTGCGCTGTGTCATGTATTCCTCGTCTACACTGCAAATGAATGCAAATGCGACACTTCCTTGAAAGGAAATAGCGTCTGCAGATGTCTAGGTATCGTAGCGATAGAGTTCTAATGCTTCTCAAAACACAATATCGCATCTCATTTCTATGTTTCATGGTAAGATATAATATGATTTGCGAAGTGTTATGTATTCCTCGTCTACACTGCAAATGAATGTAAATGCGACACTTCCTTGAAAGGAAATAGCGTCTGCAGATGTCTAGGTATCGTAGCGATAGAGTTCTAAAGCTTCTCAAAACACAATATCGCATCTCATTTCTATGTTTCATGGTAAGATATAATGTAACGTCCGCCGAGCCTCACGGCACCTCCACACCCCCCGGCAGATCCACACGCACCGCCTGCCGCCATTGCAGAAACGAGAACACGAACGCACGGTAACACAGAATGATCGCCGAGCTAAGGCAGCCACCCTCGCACCCAGGAGTTGGACCACATCACCGCGTCACGACGCGTACCCGTCAAACACCTGGAGCACGAGCGAGCCACAGCCTCCGTACGAGGATCATTCCACATATTACGAAGAGTCGTCCGCCGTTACGCACCCATATGCGTACTTCACATATTGTTATAATTAAGATTAAGCAAGTCCTAGTCTCTAAAAAACACTACACTCTATGTACATACACGACACAACACACACAAGTTAGCATAAGACATCGCGTGTGTAATTCTAATTTTAAAAACGTATTTAATAGAAATAGAGGATAAGCAAAGCGCGCAAGCGAGCGCCCGACGCGCGTGACTCACGCTGAACGCGCGCGCCCCACCTCGACCGTCCATCCCACTCCGCGGCCGAGCGTCCACCCCACTCTGGCGCCCCGCGACTCGCGCGCCTCGCGATCCGAGGAGGTCGCGTGTTCGCGAGTTGAGAGTCAGTTCGAGCCATCCGCTCCAAGCGAGCGGACCTCTCTCAATTCGAATCACTAATCCAAACTCTAATTCTACTATTCCAACTCAAACTCAAATTCAACTTAAAATCCAAACTCTAACTCTAATTATATTCTAAATCATCGAATTCTAGAACTTCGTTATCTTTAGCATAGGGAAGTAACAGTGTAAGCTTAGTTTTATTTTAGAATATACTTTATTTTTACTCAGTACTTACAATTCTCGTTATTCGAAACATTCCTTTCTTTTATTATCGTTATAAATCCATTTATTCCGAAGTTTTCCACGAGTTCTCGCGTCTTCGTGATCATTCGCTCTGACCTTTAGTCAAACTTGGTAACCGACCAGTTAGAGCGGACCGCCGCTTAGCTGTATCGACCCACAGCGAGACTAAAGCAAGGATTTCTGTCGATTTTCCATATTTCTGGACCGGCAAACTAGAGCGGACCGCCGCTTAGTGGACCCGTATCTGGACATTTGGAATCCGACTCGAATGCCTCGTTCCGGTACACACAAACGAACTCGTCGCGCGGGAAGGAAAAACTTCATACGTTCATTGGTGCGCGAATACATTGGTGCAACAGTCACCTCGTACATACATCTCTGCACCGTCTCTCCTTCCGCTGCACACCGGCCGCACGGCCGTCCAGCATCGCCGCATCCATCGCCGATCCGCTCGACCGAGCCGATCCGCACTCGAGAGCAGCCTACCTGGGTACTCGTTCCGCTGACGATTCCGCCTCGCAGTCCGTACGCTGGTTCCATACCCCAGGACGATCCGCGCCGACGACGATACCTGGAAGAAGGGTATTAAACATTAGCAACCATCCAGAATTCAAAGGTAAGTGAACATTTTCTTATCCGCGTCCGTGGCTTCCTCGATCCGTGTTCCGCGAGTCAAAAAGAACCCGGTCTTCGACGCAATTGTGCGAGCCGAAACCGTTCGAGGCTGCGTGTCGCTCCGGCCAACGGTTAGTTTTCCGCGACCCGAGACGTGACAATAATATGATTTGCGAAGTGTTATGTATTCCTCGTCTACACTTCATATGAATGTAAATGCGACACTTCCTTGCAAAGAAATAGCGTTTGCAGATGTCTACGTATCGTAGCAATAGATTTCTAATGCTTCTTAAAACGCGATATCGCATCACATTTCTATGTTTCATGGTAAGATATAATATGATTTGCGAAGTGTTATGAATTCCTCGTCTACACTTCATATGAATGTAAATGCAACACTTCCTTGCAAAGAAATAGCATTTTCAGATGTCTACGTATCGTAGCAATAGAGTTCTAATGCTTCTCAGAACACAATATCGCATCTTATTCTATGTTTCATGGTAAGATATAATATGATTTGCGAAGTGTTATGAATTCCTCGTCTACACTTCATATGAATGTAAATGCAACACTTCCTTGCAAAGAAATAGCGTTTGCAGATGTCTACGTATCGTAGCAATAGGTTTCTAATGCTTCTTAAAACGCGATATCGCACCTCATTTCTATGTTTCATGGTTAGATATAATATGATTTGCGAAGTATTATGTATTCCTCGTCTACACTTCAAAGGAATGTGAATGCGACACTTCCTCGCTAGGAAATAGCGTTTGCAGATGTCTACGTATCGTAGAAATAGAGTTCTTATGATTCTTAAAACGCGATATCGCATCCCATTTCTATGGTTCATGGTAAGATATAATATGATTTGCGAAGTGTTACGTATTCCTCGTCTACACTTCAAAAGAATGTAAATGCGACACTTCCTTCCTAGGAAATAGCGTCTGCAGATGTCTACGTATAGTAGCAATAGATTTCTAATGCTTCTTAAAACGCGATATCGCATCTCATCTCTATGTTTCATGGTAAGATATAATATGATTTGAGAAGTGTCATGTATTCCCTGTCTACACTTCAGATGATTGTAAATGGGACACTTCCTTGCTACGAAATAGCGTCTCCAGTTGTCTAGGTATCGTAGCAATAGAGTTCAAATGTTTCTTAAAACGAGATATAGCATCTCATATCTATGTTTCATGATAAGATATAATATTCATTGCTAAGTGTTATGCATTCCTCGTCTACGAGTCAAATGAATGTAAATGCGACACTTCCTTGCAAGGAAATAGCGTCTGCAGATGTCTACGTATCGTAGCGATAGAGTTCTTATGATTCTCTAGACGCGATATCGCATCTCATTTCTATGTTTCATGGTAAGATATAATATGATTTGCGAAGTGTTATGTATTCCTCGTCTACACTTCAAATGAATGCAAATGCGACACTTCCTAGCAAGGAAATAGCGTTTGCAGATGTCTTCGTATCGTAGCAATAGATTTCTAATGTTTCTAAAAACGCGATATCGCATCTCATTTCTATGTTTCATAGTAAGATATAATATGATTTGCGAAGTGTCATGTATTCCCTGTCTACACTTCAGATGAATGTAAATGGGACACTTCCTTGCTAGAAAATAGCGTCTCCAGTTGTCTAGGTATCGTAGCAATAGAGTTCAAATGTTTCTTAAAACGAGATATAGCATCTCATATCTATGTTTCATGATAAGATATAATATTCATTGCGAAGTGTTATGCATTTCTCGTCTACGAGTCAAATGAATGTAAATGCGACACTTCCTTGCAAGGAAATAGCGTCTGCAGATGTCTACGTATCGTAGCGATAGAGTTCTTATGATTCTCAAGACGCGATATCGCATCTCATTTCTATGTTTCATGGTAAGATATAATATGATTTGCGAAGTGTTATGTATTCCTCGTCTACACTTGAAATGAATGCAAATGCGACACTTCCTAGCAAGGAAATAGCGTTTGCAGATGTCTACGTATCGTAGCAATAGATTTCTAGTGCTTCTTAAAACGCGATATCGCATCTCATTTCTATGTTTCATGGTAAGATATAATATGATTTGCGAAGTGTTATGTATTCTTCGTCTACACTTCAAATGAATGTAAATGCGACACTTCCTAGCAAGGAAATAGCGTTTGCAGATGTCTACGTATCGTAGCAATAGAGTTCTTATGATCCTTAAAACGCGATATCGCATCTCATTTCTATGTTTCATGGTAAGATATAATATGATTTGCGCAGTGTCATGTATTCCTCGTCTACACTGCAAATGAATGTAAATGCGACACTTCCTTGAAAGGAAATAGCGTCTGCAGATGTCTAGGTATCGTAGCGATAGAGTTCTAATGCTTCTCAAAACACAATATCGCATCTCATTTCTATGTTTCATGGTAGGATATAATATGATTTGCGAAGTGTCATGTATTCCCTGTCTACACTACAGATGAATGTAAATGCGACACTTCCTTGCTAGGAAATAGCGTCTGCAGTTGTCTAGGTATCGTAGCAATAGAGTTCAAATGTTTCTTAAAACGAGATATAGCATCCCATATCTATGCTTCATGATAAGATATAATATTCATTGCGAAGTGTTATGCATTCCTCGTCTACGAGTCAAATGAATGTAAATGCGACTCTTCCTTTCTAGGAAATAGCGTCTGCAGATGTCTACGTATCGTAGCAATAGAGTTCTTATGATTCTTAAAACGCGATATCGCATCTCATTTCTATGTTTCATGGTGAGATATAATATGATTTGCGAAGTGTTATGCATTCCTCGTCTACACTTCAAATGAATGTGAATGCGACACTTCCTCGCTAGGAAATAGCGTTTGCAGATGTCTACGTATCGTAGCAATAGATTTCTAATGCTTCTTAAATCGAGGTTATCGCATCTCATTTCTATGTTTCATGGTAAGATATAATTTGATTTGCGAAGTGTTATGTATGCCTCGTCTACACTTCAAATGAATGTGAATGCGACACTTCCTCGCTAGGAAATAGCGTTTGCAGATGTCTACGTTTCGTAGCAATAGATTTCTAATGCTTCTTAAAACGCGATACTGCATCTCACTTCTATGTTTCATGGTAAGGTATAATATGATTTGCGAAGTGTCAGGAATTCCTCGTCTACACTTCAAATGAATGTAAATGCGACACTTCCTTGCTAGGAAATAGCGTCTGCAGATGTCTAGGTATCATAGCAATAGAGTTCAAATGCTTCTTAAAACGAGATATAGCACCTCATATTTATGTTTCATGATAAGATATAATATTCATTGCGAAGTGTTGTGCATTCCTCGTCTACGATTCAAATGAATGTAAATGCGACACTTCCTTGCAAGGAAATAGCGTTTGCAGATGTCTACGTATCGTAGCAATAGATTTCTAGTGCTTCTTAAAACGCGATATCGCATCTCATTTCTATGTTTCATGGTAAGATATGATATGATTTGCGAAGTGTTATGTATTCCTCGTCTACACTTCAAATGAATGTGAATGCGACACTTCCTCGCTAGGAAATAGCGTTTGCAGATGTCTACGTATCGTAGCAATAGATTTCTAATGCTTCTTAAATCGAGGTTATCGCATCTCATTTCTATGTTTTATGGTAAGATATAATATGATTTGCGAAGTGTTATGCATTCCTCGTCTACACTTCAAATGAATGTAAATGCGACACTTCCTTGCTAGGAAATAGCGTCTGCAGATGTCTAGGTATCATAGCAATAGAGTTCAAATGCTTCTTAAAACGAGATATAGCACCTCATATCTATGTTTCATGATAAGATATAATATTCATTGCGAAGTGTTATGCATTCCTCGTCTACACATCAAATGAATGTGAATGCGACACTTCCTCGCTAGGAAATAGCGTTTGCAGAGGTCTACGTATCGTAGCAATAGATTTCTAATGCTTCTTAAAACGCGATATCGCATCTCATTTCTATGTTTCATGGTAAGGTATAATATGATTTGCGAAGTGTCAGGTATTCCTAGTCTACACTTCAAATGAATGTAAATGCGACACTTCCTTGCTAGGAAATAGCGTCTGCAGATGTCTAGGTATCATAGCAATAGAGTTCAAATGCTTCTTAAAACGAGATATAGCACCTCATATCTATGTTTCATGATAAGATATAATATTCATTGCGAAGTGTTATGCATTCCTCGTCTACACATCAAATGAATGTGAATGCGACACTTCCTCGCTAGGAAATAGCGTTTGCAGAGGTCTACGTATCGTAGCAATAGATTTCTAATGCTTCCTGAAACGCGATATCGCATCTCATTTCTATGTTTCATGGTAAGATATAATATGTTTTGTGAAGTGTCAAGTATTCCTCGTCTACACTTGAAATGAATGTAAATGCGACGCTTCCTTGCTAGGAAATAGCGTCTGCAGATGTCTGGGTATTGTAGCAATAGTGTTCAAATGCTTCCTAAAACGAGATATTGCATCTCATATCTATGATTCATGATAAGATATAATATTCATTGCGAAGTGTTATGCATTCCTCGTCTACACATCAAATGAATGTGAATGCGACACTTCCTCGCTAGGAAATAGCGTTTGCAGAGGTCTACGTATCGTAGCAATAGATTTCTAATGCTTCCTGAAACGCGATATCGCATCTCATTTCTATGTTTCATGGTAAGATATAATATGTTTTGTGAAGTGTCAAGTATTCCTCGTCTACACTTGAAATGAATGTAAATGCGACGCTTCCTTGCTAGGAAATAGCGTCTGCAGATGTCTGGGTATTGTAGCAATAGTGTTCAAATGCTTCCTAAAACGAGATATTGCATCTCATATCTATGATTCATGATAAGATATAATATTCATTGCGAAGTGTTATGCATTCCTCGTCTACACTTCAAATGAATGTAAATGCGGCACTTCCTTGCTAGGAAACAGCGTCTGCAGATGTCTAGGTATCGCAGCAATTGAGTTCAAATGCTTCTCAAAACGAGATATTGCATCTCATATCTATGTTTCATGATAAGATATAATATTCATTGCGAAGTGTTATGCATTACTCGTCTACGATTCAAATGAATGTGAATGCGACACTTCCTCGCTAGGAAATAGCGTTTGCAGATGTCTACGTATCGTAGCAATAGATTTCTGATGCTTCTTAAAACGCGATATCGCATCTCATTTCTATGTTTCATGGTAAGATATAATATGATTTGCGAAGTGTCATGTATTCCTCGTCTACACTTCAAATGAATGTAAATGCGGCACTTCCTTGCTAGGAACCAGCGTCTGCAGATGTCTAGGTATCGCAGCAATTGAGTTCAAATGCTTCTTAAAACGAGATATTGCATCTCATATCTATGTTTCATGATAAGATATAATATTCATTGCGAAGTGTTATGCATTCCTAGTCTACGATTCAAATGAATGTAAATGCGACACTTCCTTGCAAGGAAATAGCGTTTGCAGATATCTACGTATCGTACCAATAGAGTTCTTATGATTCTTAAAACGCGATATCGCATCTCATTTCTATGTTTCATAGTAAAATATAATATGATTTGCGAAGTGTTATGTATTCCTCGTCTACACTGCAAATGAATGTAAATGCGACACTTCCTTTCTAGGAAATAGCGTCGGCAGATGTCTACGTATCGTAGCAATAGATTTCTAATGCTTCTTAAAACGCGATATCGCATCTCATCTCTATGTTTCATGGCAAGATATAATATGATTTGCGAAGTGTCATGTATTCCCTGTCTACACTTCAGATGAATGTAAATGCGACACTTCCTTGCTAGGAAATAGCGTCTGCAGTTGTCTAGGTATTGTAGCAATAGAGTTCAAATGTTTCTTAAAACGAGATATAGCATCTCATATCTATGCTTCATGATAAGATATAATATTCATTGCGAAGTGTTATGCATTCCTCGTCTACGAGTCAAATGAATGTAAATGCGACACTTCCTTTCTAGGAAATAGCGTCTGCAGATGTCTACGTATCGTAGCAATAGATTTCTAATGCTTCTTAAAACGCGATATCGCATCTCATCTCTATGTTTCATGGTAAGATATAATATGATTTGCGAAGTGTCATGTATTCCCTGTCTACACTACAGATGAATGTAAATGCGACACTTCCTTGCTAGGAAATAGCGTCTGCAGTTGTCTAGGTATCGTAGCAATAGAGTTCAAATGTTTCTTAAAACGAGATATAGCATCTCATATCTATGCTTCATGATAAGATATAATATTCATTGCGAAGTGTTATGCATTCCTCGTCTACGAGTCAAATGAATGTAAATGCGACACTTCCTTTCTAGGAAATAGCGTCTGCAGATGTCTACGTATCGTAGCAATAGATTTCTAATGCTTCTTAAAACGCGATATCGCATCTCATCTCTATGTTTCATGGTAAGATATAATATGATTTGCTAAGTGTCATGTATTCCCTGTCTACACTTCAGATGAATGGAAATGCGACACTTCCTTGCTAGGAAATAGCGTTTGCAGTTGTCTAGGTATCGTAGCAATAGAGTTCAAATGTTTCTTAAAACGAGATATAGCATCTCATATCTATGTTTCATGATAAGATATAATATTCATTGCGAAGTGTTACGCATTCCTCGTCCACGAGTCAAATGAATGTAAATGCGACACTTCCTTGCAAGGAAATAGCGTTTGCAGATGTCTACGTATCGTAGCAATAGAGTTCTTATGATTCTTAAAACGCGATATCGCATCACATTTCTATGTTTCATGGTGAGATATAATATGATTTGCGAAGTGTTATGTATTCCTCGTCTACACTTCAAATGAATGTGAATGCGACACTTCCTCGCTAGGAAATAGCGTTTGCAGATGTCTACGTATCGTAGCAATAGATTTCTAATGCTTCTTAAATCGAGGTTATCGCATCTCATTTCTATGTTTTATGGTAAGATATAATATGATTTGCGAAGTGTTATGCATTCCTCGTCTACACTTCAAATGAATGTGAATGCGACACTTCCTCGCTAGGAAATAGCGTTTGCAGATGTCTACGTTTCGTAGCAATAGATTTCTAATGCTTCTTAAAACGCGATACTGCATCTCACTTCTATGGTTCATGGTAAGGTAAAATATGATTTGCGAAGTGTCAGGAATTCCTCGTCTACACTTCAAATGAATGTAAATGCGGCACTTCCTTCCTAGGAAACAGCGTCTGCAGATGTCTAGGTATCGCAGCAATTGAGTTCAAATGCTTCTCAAAACGAGATATTGCATCTCATATCTACGTTTCATGATAAGATATAATATTCATTGCGAAGTGTTATGCATTACTCGTCTACGATTCAAATGAATGTGAATGCGACACTTCCTCGCTAGGAAATAGCGTTTGCAGATGTCTACGTATCGTAGCAATAGATTTCTGATGCTTCTTAAAACGCGATATCGCATCTCATTTCTATGTTTCATGGTAAGATATAATATGATTTGCGAAGTGTTATGTATGCCTCGTCTACACTTCAAATGAATGTGAATGCGACACTTCCTCGCTAGGAAATAGCGTTTGCAGATGTCTACGTTTCGTAGCAATAGATTTCTAATGCTTCTTAAAACGCGATACTGCATCTCACTTCTATGTTTCATGGTAAGGTATAATATGATTTGCGAAGTGTCAGGAATTCCTCGTCTACACTTCAAATGAATGTAAATGCGACACTTCCTTGCTAGGAAATAGCGTCTGCAGATGTCTAGGTATCATAGCAATAGAGTTCAAATGCTTCTTAAAACGAGATATAGCACCTCATATTTATGTTTCATGATAAGATATAATATTCATTGCGAAGTGTTATGCATTCCTCGTCTACGATTCAAATGAATGTAAATGCGACACTTCCTTGCAAGGAAATAGCGTTTGCATATGTCTACGTATCGTAGCAATAGATTTCTAGTGCTTCTTAAAACGCGATATCGCATCTCATTTCTATGTTTCATGGTAAGATATAATATGATTTGCGAAGTGTTATGTATTCCTCGTCTACACTTCAAATGAATGTGAATGCGACACTTCCTCGCTAGGAAATAGCGTTTGCAGATGTCTACGTATCGTAGCAATAGATTTCTAATGCTTCTTAAATCGAGGTTATCGCATCTCATTTCTATGTTTTATGGTAAGATATAATATGATTTGCGAAGTGTTATGCATTCCTCGTCTACACTTCAAATGAATGTAAATGCGACACTTCCTTGCTAGGAAATAGCGTCTGCAGATGTCTAGGTATCATGGCAATAGAGTTCAAATGCTTGTTAAAACGAGATATAGCACCTCATATCTATGTTTCATGATAAGATATAATATTCATTGCGAAGTGTTATGCATTCCTCGTCTACACATCAAATGAATGTGAATGCGACACTTCCTCGCTAGGAAATAGCGTTTGCAGAGGTCTACGTATCGTAGCAATAGATTTCTAATGCTTCTTAAAACGCGATATCGCATCTCATTTCTATGTTTCAAGGTAAGGTATAATATGATTTGCGAAGTGTCAGGTATTCCTAGTCTACACTTCAAATGAATGTAAATGCGACACTTCCTTGCTAGGAAATAGCGTCTGCAGATGTCTAGGTATCATAGCAATAGAGTTCAAATGCTTCTTAAAACGAGATATAGCACCTCATATCTATGTTTCATGATAAGATATAATATTCATTGCGAAGTGTTATGCATTCCTCGTCTACACATCAAATGAATGTGAATGCGACACTTCCTCGCTAGGAAATAGCGTTTGCAGAGGTCTACGTATCGTAGCAATAGATTTCTAATGCTTCCTGAAACGCGATATCGCATCTCATTTCTATGTTTCATGGTAAGATATAATATGTTTTGTGAAGTGTCAAGTATTCCTCGTCTACACTTCAAATGAATGTAAATGCGGCACTTCCTTGCTAGGAAACAGCGTCTGCAGATGTCTAGGTATCGCAGCAATTGAGTTCAAATGCTTCTCAAAACGAGATATTGCATCTCATATCTATGTTTCATGATAAGATATAATATTCATTGCGAAGTGTTATGCATTACTCGTCTACGATTCAAATGAATGTGAATGCGACACTTCCTCGCTAGGAAATAGCGTTTTCAGATGTCTACGTATCGTAGCAATAGATTTCTGATGCTTCTTAAAACGCGATATCGCATCTCATTTCTATGTTTCATGGTAAGATATAATATGATTTGCGAAGTGTCATGTATTCCTCGTCTACACTTCAAATGAATGTAAATGCGGCACTTCCTTGCTAGGAAACAGCGTCTGCAGATGTCTAGGTATCGCAGCAATTGAGTTCAAATGCTTCTTAAAACGAGATATTGCATCTCATATCTATGTTTCATGATAAGATATAATATTCATTGCGAAGTGTTATGCATTCCTAGTCTACGATTCAAATGAATGTAAATGCGACACTTCCTTGCAAGGAAATAGCGTTTGCAGATATCTACGTATCGTACCAATAGAGTTCTTATGATTCTTAAAACGCGATATCGCATCTCATTTCTATGTTTCATAGTGTCACGTCTCGGGTCGCGGAAAACTAACCGTTGGCCGGAGCGACACGCAGCCTCGAACGGTTTCGGCTCGCACAATTGCGTCGAAGACCGGGTTCTTTTTGACTCGCGGAACACGGATCGAGGAAGCCACGGACGCGGATAAGAAAATATTCGCTTACCTTTGAATTCTTGATTGTTGCTAATGTTTAATACCCTTCTTCCAGGTATCGTCGTCGGCGCGGATCGTCCTGGGGTATGGAACCAGCGTACGGACTGCGAGGCGGAATCGTCAGCGGAACGAGTACCCAGGTAGGCTGCTCTCGAGTGCGGATCGGTGATGGATGCGGCGATGCTGGACGGCTGTGCGGCCGGTGTGCAGCGGAAGGGGAGACGGTGCAGAGATGTATGTACGAGGTGACTGTTGCACCAATGTATTCGCGCACCAATGAACGTATGAAGTTTTTCCTTCCCGCGCGACGAGTTCGTTTGTGTGTACCGGAACGAGGCATTCGAGTCGGATTCCAAATGTCCAGATACGGGTCCACTAAGCGGCGGTCCGCTCTAGTTTACCGGTCCAGAAATATGGAAAATCGACAGAGATCCTTGCTTTAGTCTCGCTGTGGGTCGATACAGCTAAGCGGCGGTCCGCTCTAACTGGTCGGTTACCAAGTTTGACTAAAGGTCAGAGCGAATGATCACGAAGGCGCGAGAACTCGTGAAAAACTTCGGAATAAATGGATTTATAACGATAATAAAAGAAAGGAATGTTTCGAATAACGAGAATTGTAAGTACTGGTAAAAATAAAGTATATTCTAAAATAAAACTAAGCTTACACTGTTACTTCCCTATGCTAAAGATGACTAAGTTCTAGAATTCGATGATTTAGAATATAATTAGAGTTAGAGTTTGGATTTTAAGTTGAATTTGAGTTTGAGTTGGAATAGTAGAATTAGAGTTTGGATTAGTGATTCGAATTGAGAGAGGTCCGCTCGCTTGGAGCGGATGGCTCGAACTGACTCTCAACTCGCGAGCACGCGACCTCCTCGGATCGCGAGGCGCGCGAGTCGCGGGGCGCCAGAGTGGGGTAGACGCTCGGCCCGCGGAGTGGGATGGACGGTCGAGGTGGGGCGCGCGCGTTCAGCGTGAGTCACGCGCGTCGGGCGCTCGCTTGCGCGCTTTGCTTATCCTCTATTTCTATTAAATACGTTTTAAAATTAGAATTACACACGCGATGTCTTATGCTAACTTGTGTGTGTTGTGTCGTGTATGTACATAGAGTGTAGTGTTTTTAGAGACTAGGACTTGCTTAATCTTAATTATAACAATATGTGAAGTACGCATATGGGTGCGTAACGGCGGACGACTCTTCGTAATATGTGGAATGATCCTCGTACGGAGGCTGTGGCTCGCTCGTGCTCCAGGTGTTTGACGGGTACGCGTCGTGACGCGTTGATGTGGTCCAACTCCTGGGTGCGAGGGTGGCTGCCTTAGCTCGGCGATCATTCTGTGTTACCGTGCGTTCGTGTTCTCGTCTCTGCAATGGCGGCAGGCGGTGCGTGTGTCTCTGCCGGGGGGTGTGGGAGATGCCGTGAGGCTCGGCGGACGTTACACCTCCCCCCTTGGAAAAGGAATCTTGGCGATGCCAAGATCTCCTGTCTGAGAGTTGCGTGGATGATGACGAGTCGAACGTGGTGATTCTGCCGGTTGGCGGCTTGCCCTCGGAGATGTCCTCGCCGGATGAACTGCGGCGGGCACGTTTCGTGGTTACGGAGTGACCTGGGTTGATTGACCTGGCACTTGAGGCACTAATTCCACTATTATTATCGTCTTTAGGATTCGTCGCACTCACTTTTGATTCTATCGTACTTTTCACTGTCTTTTCAGTCTTTGATTCTCTCGTTTCAACCATACTCATTCTTTTACATAGCTTTAGTTTATTCGCGTGTACAATTTTGTAGCGGCCCTTAATTGATATTTTTACATTGTTATCGTTCAGGACTTCGACGATTCGGTATGGGCCTACATATTGGGAGTGAAATTTATGTTTACTTGGTTCTCTAAGCAAAAAGACCCATTGACCTTTTTCGAATTTCTGAACGTTTAGTTTCTTATCGTAGTAAAATTTCGCTTTTCGCTTCGCGTTGTCGAGATTTTCCCTAGCTATCTTTTGTGACGTTGTTATTTTCTCGTTTAAGTGTATCAGGTAATCAGAATATGTTTCATTTTCTGTATTATCTGGGAACGGAGTATCGGACGGTGCTCTGGCTATTCGCCCGAAGACTAGCTCATGCGGAGTGTACAATGTTCCTTCGTGGACGCTAGTGTTGTAGGAAAACATGGCGTACGGGAGCCATTTTTCCCAGTCGTCAATGTCGCTGATAAAATGTTTAAGATATTCGGCTAAAACGTGGTGCGAACGTTCGACCGATCCATTCGTCTGTGGATGAAAGGCTGTTGATTTGTACTGCTTGATTCTAAACTTTATTGTGATTGTTTTAATTAGACTATTAATAAAATTAGCACCTTGGTCTGTCAGAATACCCTTGGGGCATCCAAATTTGCAAATAAAACCTGTTATCAATGCTTCGGCGATATCTACGGCTGTTGTGTGTTTTAATGGAATGGCTACGGAATATTTAGTGAGAAGGTCTTGTATGGTCAGGATGTTGGTGAAACCGTCAGGAGTCGTTGGGAGAGGACCCATGACGTCCATAGAAATTTTATCGAACGCGCATCCCGGTGTGTCGGTTAATGTCAATGGTTGTCTAGTTTTTACGCGTACTAATTTTTCTGATTGGCAACTTCTGCATTTTCCGATATAGTCCTGGATTTGATGTTTCATGTTTGGCCAATAATATCTCTCCCTAATTCGCGAGTATGTTTTGTTCACGCCCTTGTGTCCTCCTGTCGGAGTGTCGTGACATTCTTGTATGATTTTTAGTCTCTTATCTTCCGGAGGAATATGAATTAACCCTTGACATACGGTTATTTGTACCGGGGTTTCGTACAATAAATCCTGCAATGCGCGTTGGATTTGTGCCCATCGTATAGTATCTAAGGTAACTTGCGCGATACTGAGTGTTTTCAATTGTAGTTCGTTGACTACGTCGTATAAAGATCTTAAGGATTCGATGACCGTGTTGTAATCAATGGCTCTAGATTCGTGTTCGATAATGGGTAATTGAATTTGGTGATATTGATCTATTTTAGTGACTCGAGCCCTGGTTAGGGTTATATCGTTTTTATTGAAGAAAAATTTTCCCGCTTTTTGAATTTCACATGCTCCCGCGTCGTACGGTTGTCCCGATTGTGTTATAAATATAACAATGTTATCGCGCCTAGTCGCGATCGTGTCCCTTGTAAATTTGAAGAGGGGCTCGTATCTAACGTGTTCCCCTGGTCTCGGTTCGTAGATTTCTGCGTTACCGGCTGTCGTTCGTGGCGTCGGTATGGCAGGAAGATTTCGAGGGAGTGTATCGGGTGTTGGTTGGTTATCATCGGAAACTGGCGACGGTGGAGGCGGAGGTGGAGCTTTGGTCCTTTTTACTTTAGGTGGAAGAGGCGAAGGATCGAAAATATCTTCGTCGGAGGATGAAGGTTGCGTAATAGGTAGAACTTTCACAGGGTTCCTTGATAGAGCATCCGCATTGGAGTTTGATTTGCCTGCTTTGTATACCATATCGTAGTCGTATTCAGCAAGTTTTAACCTCCATCGCACGAGGCGACTGGACGGATCTTTAACCGAATTCATCCAGACGAGTGGACGATGGTCGGTGACGAGCGTGAATCGGTTTCCGTAAATGTACGGTCGAAAATGATGCACGGCGTAAACGATGGCTAGGCACTCCTTCTCTATGGTGGAATAATTCCTTTCGGCGGAATTTAATAATCTCGACGTGTAGGCTATTGGCAAATCGCGACCTATACGCCCCTGACTAATTACAGCGCCTATTGCATCCGCTGATGCGTCTGTGGTTATGATGAATGGCTCTTTAAAATTCGGAAATTGAAGTATCGGCGCCTCGCATAGCGCGTCGCGTAATTTTACGAAGGCGTTTTCTTGTTCGTTTCGCCAAACGAACTGCGCGTCCTTCTTTAACAAATTAGTGAGTGGCTTTGTTATATTCGAGAAATTTGAAATAAATCTTCTATAATAACCAGCGAGACCTAGAAACTGTTTAATTTGTTTTTGATTGCTAGGCCTGGGAAAGTCTCGTACTGCGCTTACTTTCGAGGGATCGGGTTTCACTCCGTCCTCGCCGATAATGTGCCCGAGGTAACTGACTTCCCGTCGGAGAAATTCACACTTATCTGGTTGGAGGACCAGATTAGCCTCTCTTAAGCGTTGCGTCAATTTCTCGTATTTATTTTCGTGCTCTTGGAGTGAACTAGCGTAAACGACTATGTCGTCCAAATATACGAAGAGCTCATTTCCTTGGAGTCCCGCAAGCACATTATCCATTAATCTTTGGAAGGTAGCCGGCGCGTTCTTCAACCCGAAAGGCATGCGTGTAAATTCAAAGTGGCCGTGAGGAGTTGAGAAAGCTGTCTTATGCGCGTCAGCGGGTTCCATCGGGATCTGATGGAATCCGCTGGCGAGGTCGAAAGTGCTGAAATATTTGGCACTTCCTAATTGATCCAATATTTCAGTTATTGATGGAAGCGGATATGCATCTGCGATCGATTTTTCATTTAATGCGCGGTAATCGATGACCACGCGCCATCGTTTCTTTCCAGAGGAGTCGGGTTTTTTAGGGACAACCCAAAGAGGCGAATTGTACGGCGACTTAGAATTTCGGATAACGTCGTTTTTTAAAAGTTTCTCTACCTGATCGCGGATCTCCTCTTTGTGCACCGGAGGGAACCTGTACTGTTTGACGTTTATCGGCCTATCGTCGACGGTGGGTATCTTATGAGTGGCCGCAGTCGTACAACCTAATTTGTCTCCGTCTACGTAAAATAGATCTTGCGTCTTTTCGATCAGACGGATTACGTGTGCCCTCTCTTCTTCGTTGAGGTGGCTTAATCGTAGTAAATCTACAACCTGCTCTAAGCGAGGTTTCGATGGTCGCTTGTTTTCGGGCGACGTTACTTTCGCAGAGGATTTCGTGATTTCCGCGTATGTTAAGCTTCGCACGCTGGCGCGAGTCGTGGAAAGAGGAGTTCCGGATTTCGGAGACGATGCAGTACGCGGAGATTGATTTGAAAAGTCCCTTTTTCGGGCTGAGCCATTCGGTGTGGCTGAGATTGAAATTGAATTCGTTGAACTTCGTTTTGGTTTAGAGTTAGAGTGTGAACTTGTAAATACCGGGAAAAGCGCGGAGTTATTTTCCCGTGATATAACTGGCACTGGCTCCAGTTGCAAGGGTGGCAGGGCCAACGTGACTACCTCATCCGTCGAGTTGATTACTCGCGTGATGGCCGTGCCCTCCCGTACCTTCACCAGCGCATTCCCGAAGAATACGCCCGGTGCAATATCTATCCGAGGGATTAGTCCTTCCCGGATACCTGAATTAAGTACTCGAATTTTTATTCCCACGTTCATTCGCGGGGGTATGGAGATTCTGTCGAGTTTCTCCGGCTTTATTTTCGGTGGTACCGAAGAAAGTTCGTTTTCGATGCTACTAATTTCGCATTTGAATGGAATCGTTTTCCCGTTCCATCTAACGTGGCTCTTAGGAAAAGAAATTTCCGCATCGGCGCAGAAACCGGATCCGAGGATGCCGTCTGGGCCGAGGGGGAAATCGTCGTTCACTACATTGAACGGTACTACGCGATCAAATAAAACAATATTTACCGTCCCTACGGTCTTTGTTTTTCCGTTTGTGACCCCGGTGATAATGACCGTCTCTGAGCTATCTATGCGGGCGGTGGACGATAAAGCGGAGCGCTTAATAACGTTTATCTCGGCGCCCGTGTCAATCATAAATTCGGTCGGTTTATTCAACGCGTCCGCGGTCAAGACAACGCTTGGCGTATTCGTCTTGCCGGTATAATTTACTGCTGCGTAACGATGTTTTCCTCGGATACCTGGTCGTTCATAGCGAGAGTTCCGACTTTCGAAGGGGCCTCGCGTCCGGTCTCGCGGCGCGGCGGGAGGCCGTTCCCGTTTCCCGAGTACCTGAGGTTATTATTGAATTGACGTTTCCCGCACTCGGTGATTTCGTGCCCAGGGATCTTACAGTAATTGCAGAATTTGGCTTCCCGCGGCGAAGGTTGTCGCCCTGAATCTAACAAAGGCCTCATTGTCGAAAGGTAATTATCCCTAGGATTAGCTGCGCGATTGTAGTATTCCTGGCGGGCGGCCGGCGATTGTCGCGGCGGATAAGCTTTAGAGCGACAATCCCTTGCAAAATGTCCCGGATTATTACAAAGGGAACACATTGTTTCCGGGCGTCTTTCCCGGGTTTCGACGCGGGGACGCGGATTCCGCAACCTTTCGCAGTCTAACTCGTGTCTTTTAAATAATTCGCGAGCACGCGAGAATGCTTCTTGCGGGCTTCTGAATGCGTTCGCGGAAATTTGAACGCGAATTTCCGGTATCAGGCCGTCCGTGAAACAACGGAGAGTGAGATCGTCGACGTTGGACGAGAAACCTTGCGTCGCGTACGGGCTCAAACGTTCGCAATCTATAATAGCGGTGCGTAGATCCTTCACGCGGCTTATATAGTCTAAAATATGCTCGTTCTGCTTCATGTAAATATTTGTCATTTCACCGCGATAATGGTCGGCGGAGCGTACGGCGCCGAAAGAGTTACGAAGTATGTCGGTGAGCTCTAGAATAGTCTGGCATGACTCATCTTCTAGCGCGAGGTATGCCTGGCCTTTTAGCTTGCTTTTTATGAGTCGTGTGAATGTGCGTTCGCAGCCGTTGGGAATTAATTCATACGCGCGCTTGCATGCTCGCGTGAATTGAAGTACGGGTATGTTTTGTCCGTCGTAATTTGGAATGGCCTCTAATGCTTGTTTCAAGGAGAGTTCATCGTACTGCGGAACCGACGTTTCCGTGCGTGAAATCGACGGAATAGGCGATGCGTCTAAACGTGGTAAATCTAGCGGCATAGTGTCCGATCGAGTTACGTCTTGTGAACGGCGTACCGTCGCTAATTCGCGACGCAATTCTTCGATTTGTTGCATCAGGAGAATTGTATTATCGGCGGTTCTAACTGATTCAACAGGTTTATCTGTATCGGACGTATCGATTTCCCGTGTGGTTGGATCGGCGAGCGCGTCTTGGAATTCGATACGGCGCGCAGCGCGTTTATCGCGATCTGATTCTAAGTTCGCGGCGGCGTTACGGGGTGGCTGTTGCCGTGGCTTTGTCGGTGTTCGCGTAGCCATGGCTGGCGTATCCCTTTTCAAAGGCAGAATTTCCGAAAAGGAACAACGAGCTATCCCACCGCTGTCACCAAAAATATCGTGTCACGTCTCGGGTCGCGGAAAACTAACCGTTGGCCGGAGCGACACGCAGCCTCGAACGGTTTCGGCTCGCACAATTGCGTCGAAGACCGGGTTCTTTTTGACTCGCGGAACACGGATCGAGGAAGCCACGGACGCGGATAAGAAAATATTCGCTTACCTTTGAATTCTTGATTGTTGCTAATGTTTAATACCCTTCTTCCAGGTATCGTCGTCGGCGCGGATCGTCCTGGGGTATGGAACCAGCGTACGGACTGCGAGGCGGAATCGTCAGCGGAACGAGTACCCAGGTAGGCTGCTCTCGAGTGCGGATCGGTGATGGATGCGGCGATGCTGGACGGCTGTGCGGCCGGTGTGCAGCGGAAGGGGAGACGGTGCAGAGATGTATGTACGAGGTGACTGTTGCACCAATGTATTCGCGCACCAATGAACGTATGAAGTTTTTCCTTCCCGCGCGACGAGTTCGTTTGTGTGTACCGAAACGAGGCATTCGAGTCGGATTCCAAATGTCCAGATACGGGTCCACTAAGCGGCGGTCCGCTCTAGTTTACCGGTCCAGAAATATGGAAAATCGACAGAGATCCTTGCTTTAGTCTCGCTGTGGGTCGATACAGCTAAGCGGCGGTCCGCTCTAACTGGTCGGTTACCAAGTTTGACTAAAGGTCAGAGCGAATGATCACGAAGGCGCGAGAACTCGTGAAAAACTTCGGAATAAATGGATTTATAACGATAATAAAAGAAAGGAATGTTTCGAATAACGAGAATTGTAAGTACTGGTAAAAATAAAGTATATTCTAAAATAAAACTAAGCTTACACTGTTACTTCCCTATGCTAAAGATGACTAAGTTCTAGAATTCGATGATTTAGAATATAATTAGAGTTAGAGTTTGGATTTTAAGTTGAATTTGAGTTTGAGTTGGAATAGTAGAATTAGAGTTTGGATTAGTGATTCGAATTGAGAGAGGTCCGCTCGCTTGGAGCGGATGGCTCGAACTGACTCTCAACTCGCGAGCACGCGACCTCCTCGGATCGCGAGGCGCGCGAGTCGCGGGGCGCCAGAGTGGGGTAGACGCTCGGCCCGCGGAGTGGGATGGACGGTCGAGGTGGGGCGCGCGCGTTCAGCGTGAGTCACGCGCGTCGGGCGCTCGCTTGCGCGCTTTGCTTATCCTCTATTTCTATTAAATACGTTTTAAAATTAGAATTACACACGCGATGTCTTATGCTAACTTGTGTGTGTTGTGTCGTGTATGTACATAGAGTGTAGTGTTTTTAGAGACTAGGACTTGCTTAATCTTAATTATAACAATATGTGAAGTACGCATATGGGTGCGTAACGGCGGACGACTCTTCGTAATATGTGGAATGATCCTCGTACGGAGGCTGTGGCTCGCTCGTGCTCCAGGTGTTTGACGGGTACGCGTCGTGACGCGTTGATGTGGTCCAACTCCTGGGTGCGAGGGTGGCTGCCTTAGCTCGGCGATCATTCTGTGTTACCGTGCGTTCGTGTTCTCGTCTCTGCAATGGCGGCAGGCGGTGCGTGTGTCTCTGCCGGGGGGTGTGGGAGATGCCGTGAGGCTCGGCGGACGTTACAATAGTAAAATATAATATGATTTGCGAAGTGTTATGTATTCCTCGTCTACACTTCAAAGGAATGTGAATGCGACACTTCCTCGCTAGGAAATAGCGTTTGCAGAGGTCTACGTATCGTAGCAATAGATTTCTAATGCTTCTTGAAACGCGATATCGCATCTCATTTCTATGTTTCATGGTAAGATATAATATGATTTGCGAAGTGTTATGTATTCCTCGTCTACACTTCATATGAATGTAAATGCGACACTTCCTTGCAAGGAAATAGCGTTTGCAGATGTCTACCTACCGTAGCGATAGAGTTCTAATGCTTCTTAAAACGCGATATCGCATCTCATTTCTATGTTTCATGGTAAGATATAATATGATTTGCGAAGTGTTATGTATTCCTCGTCTACACTTCAAAGGAATGTGAATGCGACACTTCCTCGCTAGGAAATAGCGTTTGCAGATGTCTACGTATCGTAGAAATAGAGTTCTTATGATTCTTAAAACGCGATATCGCATCCCATTTCTATGGTTCATGGTAAGATATAATATGATTTGCGAAGTGTTACGTATTCCTCGTCTACACTTCAAAAGAATGTAAATGCGACACTTCCTTCCTAGGAAATAGCGTCTGCAGATGTCTACGTATAGTAGCAATAGATTTCTAATGCTTCTTAAAACGCGATATCGCATCTCATCTCTATGTTTCATGGTAAGATATAATATGATTTGCTAAGTGTCATGTATTCCCTGTCTACACTTCAGATGAATGGAAATGCGACACTTCCTTGCTACGAAATAGCGTCTCCAGTTGTCTAGGTATCGTAGCAATAGAGTTCAAATGTTTCTTAAAACGAGATATAGCATCTCATATCTATGTTTCATGATAAGATATAATATTCATTGCGAAGTGTTACGCATTCCTCGTCCACGAGTCAAATGAATGTAAATGCGACACTTCCTTGCAAGGAAATAGCGTTTGCAGATGTCTACGTATCGTAGCGATAGAGTTCTTATGATTCTCTAGACGCGATATCGCATCTCATTTCTATGTTTCATGGTGAGATATAATATGATTTGCGAAGTGTTATGTATTCCTCGTCTACACTTCAAATGAATGTGAATGCGACACTTCCTCGCTAGGAAATAGCGTTTGCAGATGTCTACGTATCGTAGCAATAGATTTCTAATGCTTCTTAAATCGAGGTTATCGCATCTCATTTCTATGTTTTATGGTAAGATATAATATGATTTGCGAAGTGTTATGCATTCCTCGTCTACACTTCAAATGAATGTGAATGCGACACTTCCTCGCTAGGAAATAGCGTTTGCAGATGTCTACGTTTCGTAGCAATAGATTTCTAATGCTTCTTAAAACGCGATACTGCATCTCACTTCTATGGTTCATGGTAAGGTAAAATATGATTTGCGAAGTGTCAGGAATTCCTCGTCTACACTTCAAATGAATGTAAATGCGGCACTTCCTTCCTAGGAAACAGCGTCTGCAGATGTCTAGGTATCGCAGCAATTGAGTTCAAATGCTTCTCAAAACGAGATATTGCATCTCATATCTACGTTTCATGATAAGATATAATATTCATTGCGAAGTGTTATGCATTACTCGTCTACGATTCAAATGAATGTGAATGCGACACTTCCTCGCTAGGAAATAGCGTTTGCAGATGTCTACGTATCGTAGCAATAGATTTCTGATGCTTCTTAAAACGCGATATCGCATCTCATTTCTATGATTCATGGTAAGATATAATATGATTTGCGAAGTGTTATGTATGCCTCGTCTACACTTCAAATGAATGTGAATGCGACACTTCCTCGCTAGGAAATAGCGTTTGCAGATGTCTACGTTTCGTAGCAATAGATTTCTAATGCTTCTTAAAACGCGATACTGCATCTCACTTCTATGTTTCATGGTAAGGTATAATATGATTTGCGAAGTGTCAGGAATTCCTCGTCTACACTTCAAATGAATGTAAATGCGACACTTCCTTGCTAGGAAATAGCGTCTGCAGATGTCTAGGTATCATAGCAATAGAGTTCAAATGCTTCTTAAAACGAGATATAGCACCTCATATTTATGTTTCATGATAAGATATAATATTCATTGCGAAGTGTTATGCATTCCTCGTCTACGATTCAAATGAATGTAAATGCGACACTTCCTTGCAAGGAAATAGCGTTTGCATATGTCTACGTATCGTAGCAATAGATTTCTAGTGCTTCTTAAAACGCGATATCGCATCTCATTTCTATGTTTCATGGTAAGATATAATATGATTTGCGAAGTGTTATGTATTCCTCGTCTACACTTCAAATGAATGTGAATGCGACACTTCCTCGCTAGGAAATAGCGTTTGCAGATGTCTACGTATCGTAGCAATAGATTTCTAATGCTTCTTAAATCGAGATATAGCACCTCATATCTATGTTTCATGATAAGATATAATATTCATTGCGAAGTGTTATGCATTCCTCGTCTACACATCAAATGAATGTGAATGCGACACTTCCTCGCTAGGAAATAGCGTTTGCAGAGGTCTACGTATCGTAGCAATAGATTTCTAATGCTTCTTAAAACGCGATATCGCATCTCATTTCTATGTTTCAAGGTAAGGTATAATATGATTTGCGAAGTGTCAGGTATTCCTAGTCTACACTTCAAATGAATGTAAATGCGACACTTCCTTGCTAGGAAATAGCGTCTGCAGATGTCTAGGTATCATAGCAATAGAGTTCAAATGCTTCTTAAAACGAGATATAGCACCTCATATCTATGTTTCATGATAAGATATAATATTCATTGCGAAGTGTTATGCATTCCTCGTCTACACATCAAATGAATGTGAATGCGACACTTCCTCGCTAGGAAATAGCGTTTGCAGAGGTCTACGTATCGTAGCAATAGATTTCTAATGCTTCCTGAAACGCGATATCGCATCTCATTTCTATGTTTCATGGTAAGATATAATATGTTTTGTGAAGTGTCAAGTATTCCTCGTCTACACTTCAAATGAATGTAAATGCGGCACTTCCTTGCTAGGAAACAGCGTCTGCAGATGTCTAGGTATCGCAGCAATTGAGTTCAAATGCTTCTCAAAACGAGATATTGCATCTAATATCTATGTTTCATGATAAGATATAATATTCATTGCGAAGTGTTATGCATTACTCGTCTACGATTCAAATGAATGTGAATGCGACACTTCCTCGCTAGGAAATAGCGTTTTCAGATGTCTACGTATCGTAGCAATAGATTTCTGATGCTTCTTAAAACGCGATATCGCATCTCATTTCTATGTTTCATGGTAAGATATAATATGATTTGCGAAGTGTCATGTATTCCTCGTCTACACTTCAAATGAATGTAAATGCGGCACTTCCTTGCTAGGAAACAGCGTCTGCAGATGTCTAGGTATCGCAGCAATTGAGTTCAAATGCTTCTTAAAACGAGATATTGCATCTCATATCTATGTTTCATGATAAGATATAATATTCATTGCGAAGTGTTATGCATTCCTAGTCTACGATTCAAATGAATGTAAATGCGACACTTCCTTGCAAGGAAATAGCGTTTGCAGATATCTACGTATCGTACCAATAGAGTTCTTATGATTCTTAAAACGCGATATCGCATCTCATTTCTATGTTTCATAGTAAAATATAATATGATTTGCGAAGTGTTATGTATTCCTCGTCTACACTTCAAAGGAATGTGAATGCGACACTTCCTCGCTAGGAAATAGCGTTTGCAGAGGTCTACGTATCGTAGCAATAGATTTCTAATGCTTCTTGAAACGCGATATCGCATCTCATTTCTATGTTTCATGGTAAGATATAATATGATTTGCGAAGTGTTATGTATTCCTCGTCTACACTTCATATGAATGTAAATGCGACACTTCCTTGCAAGGAAATAGCGTTTGCAGATGTCTACCTACCGTAGCGATAGAGTTCTAATGCTTCTTAAAACGCGATATCGCATCTCATTTCTATGTTTCATGGTAAGATATAATATGATTTGCGAAGTGTTATGTATTCCTCGTCTACACTTCAAAGGAATGTGAATGCGACACTTCCTCGCTAGGAAATAGCGTTTGCAGATGTCTACGTATCGTAGAAATAGAGTTCTTATGATTCTTAAAACGCGATATCGCATCCCATTTCTATGGTTCATGGTAAGATATAATATGATTTGCGAAGTGTTACGTATTCCTCGTCTACACTTCAAAAGAATGTAAATGCGACACTTCCTTCCTAGGAAATAGCGTCTGCAGATGTCTACGTATAGTAGCAATAGATTTCTAATGCTTCTTAAAACGCGATATCGCATCTCATCTCTATGTTTCATGGTAAGATATAATATGATTTGAGAAGTGTCATGTATTCCCTGTCTACACTTCAGATGATTGTAAATGGGACACTTCCTTGCTACGAAATAGCGTCTCCAGTTGTCTAGGTATCGTAGCAATAGAGTTCAAATGTTTCTTAAAACGAGATATAGCATCTCATATCTATGTTTCATGATAAGATATAATATTCATTGCTAAGTGTTATGCATTCCTCGTCTACGAGTCAAATGAATGTAAATGCGACACTTCCTTGCAAGGAAATAGCGTCTGCAGATGTCTACGTATCGTAGCGATAGAGTTCTTATGATTCTCTAGACGCGATATCGCATCTCATTTCTATGTTTCATGGTAAGATATAATATGATTTGCGAAGTGTTATGTATTCCTCGTCTACACTTCAAATGAATGCAAATGCGACACTTCCTAGCAAGGAAATAGCGTTTGCAGATGTCTTCGTATCGTAGCAATAGATTTCTAATGTTTCTAAAAACGCGATATCGCATCTCATTTCTATGTTTCATAGTAAGATATAATATGATTTGCGAAGTGTCATGTATTCCCTGTCTACACTTCAGATGAATGTAAATGGGACACTTCCTTGCTAGAAAATAGCGTCTCCAGTTGTCTAGGTATCGTAGCAATAGAGTTCAAATGTTTCTTAAAACGAGATATAGCATCTCATATCTATGTTTCATGATAAGTTATAATATTCATTGCGAAGTGTTATGCATTTCTCGTCTACGAGTCAAATGAATGTAAATGCGACACTTCCTTGCAAGGAAATAGCGTCTGCAGATGTCTACGTATCGTAGCAATAGAGTTCTTATGATCCTTAAAACGCGATATCGCATCTCATTTCTATGTTTCATGGTAAGATATAATATGATTTGCGCAGTGTCATGTATTCCTCGTCTACACTGCAAATGAATGTAAATGCGACACTTCCTTGAAAGGAAATAGCGTCTGCAGATGTCTAGGTATCGTAGCGATAGAGTTCTAATGCTTCTCAAAACACAATATCGCATCTCATTTCTATGTTTCATGGTAAGATATAATATGATTTGCGAAGTGTTATGTATTCCTCGTCTACACTGCAAATGAATGTAAATGCGACACTTCCTTGAAAGGAAATAGCGTCTGCAGATGTCTAGGTATCGTAGCGATAGAGTTCTAAAGCTTCTCAAAACACAATATCGCATCTCATTTCTATGTTTCATGGTAAGATATAATATGATTTGCGAAGTGTTATGTATTCCTCGTCTACACTTCATATGAATGTAAATGCGACACTTCCTCGCTAGGAAATAGCGTTTGCAGATGTCTACGTTTCGTAGCAATAGATTTCTAATGCTTCTTAAAACGCGATACTGCATCTCACTTCTATGTTTCACGGTAAGATATAATATGATTTGCGAAGTGTTATGTATTCCTCGTCTACACTTCAAATGAATGTAAATGCGACACTTCCTTGCTAGGATATAGCGTCTGCAGTTGTCTAGGTATCGTAGCAATAGAGTTCAAATGTTTCTTAAAACGAGATATAGCATCTCATATCTATGCTTCATGATAAGATATAATATTCATTGCGAAGTGTTATGCATTCCTCGTCTACGAGTCAAATGAATGTAAATGCGACACTTCCTTTCTAGGAAATAGCGTCTGCAGATGTCTACGTTTCGTAGCAATAGATTTCTAATGCTTCTTAAAACGCGATATCGCATCTCATCTCTATGTTTCATGGTAAGATATAATATGATTTGCGAAGTGTCATGTATTCCCTGTCTACACTACAGATGAATGTAAATGCGACACTTCCTTGCTAGGAAATAGCGTCTGCGGTTGTCTAGGTATCGTAGCAATAGAGTTCAAATGTTTCTTAAAACGAGATATAGCATCCCATATCTATGCTTCATGATAAGATATAATATTCATTGCGAAGTGTTATGCATTCCTCGTCTACGAGTCAAATGAATGTAAATGCGACTCTTCCTTTCTAGGAAATAGCGTCTGCAGATGTCTACGTATCGTAGCAATAGAGTTCTTATGATTCTTAAAACGCGATATCGCATCTCATTTCTATGTTTCATGGTGAGATATAATATGATTTGCGAAGTGTTATGCATTCCTCGTCTACACTTCAAATGAATGTGAATGCGACACTTCCTCGCTAGGAAATAGCGTTTGCAGATGTCTACGTATCGTAGCAATAGATTTCTAATGCTTCTTAAATCGAGGTTATCGCATCTCATTTCTATGTTTCATGGTAAGATATAATTTGATTTGCGAAGTGTTATGTATGCCTCGTCTACACTTCAAATGAATGTGAATGCGACACTTCCTCGCTAGGAAATAGCGTTTGCAGATGTCTACGTTTCGTAGCAATAGATTTCTAATGCTTCTTAAAACGCGATACTGCATCTCACTTCTATGTTTCATGGTAAGGTATAATATGATTTGCGAAGTGTCAGGAATTCCTCGTCTACACTTCAAATGAATGTAAATGCGACACTTCCTTGCTAGGAAATAGCGTCTGCAGATGTCTAGGTATCATAGCAATAGAGTTCAAATGCTTCTTAAAACGAGATATAGCACCTCATATTTATGTTTCATGATAAGATATAATATTCATTGCGAAGTGTTGTGCATTCCTCGTCTACGATTCAAATGAATGTAAATGCGACACTTCCTTGCAAGGAAATAGCGTTTGCAGATGTCTACGTATCGTAGCAATAGATTTCTAGTGCTTCTTAAAACGCGATATCGCATCTCATTTCTATGTTTCATGGTAAGATATGATATGATTTGCGAAGTGTTATGTATTCCTCGTCTACACTTCCAATGAATGTGAATGCGACACTTCCTCGCTAGGAAATAGCGTTTGCAGATGTCTACGTATCGTAGCAATAGATTTCTAATGCTTCTTAAATCGAGGTTATCGCATCTCATTTCTATGTTTTATGGTAAGATATAATATGATTTGCGAAGTGTTATGCATTCCTCGTCTACACTTCAAATGAATGTAAATGCGACACTTCCTTGCTAGGAAATAGCGTCTGCAGATGTCTAGGTATCATAGCAATAGAGTTCAAATGCTTCTTAAAACGAGATATAGCACCTCATATCTATGTTTCATGATAAGATATAATATTCATTGCGAAGTGTTATGCATTCCTCGTCTACACATCAAATGAATGTGAATGCGACACTTCCTCGCTAGGAAATAGCGTTTGCAGAGGTCTACGTATCGTAGCAATAGATTTCTAATGCTTCTTAAAACGCGATATCGCATCTCATTTCTATGTTTCATGGTAAGATATAATATGTTTTGTGAAGTGTCAAGTATTCCTCGTCTACACTTGAAATGAATGTAAATGCGACGCTTCCTTGCTAGGAAATAGCGTCTGCAGATGTCTGGGTATTGTAGCAATAGTGTTCAAATGCTTCCTAAAACGAGATATTGCATCTCATATCTATGATTCATGATAAGATATAATATTCATTGCGATGTGTTATGCATTCCTCGTCTACGATTCAAATGAATGTAAATGCGACACTTCCTTGCAAGAAATAGCGTTTACAGATGTCTAGGTATCGTAGCAATAGATTTCTAGTGCTTCTTAAAACGCGATATCGCATCTCACTTCTATGTTTCATGGTAAGATATAATATGATTTGCGAAGTGTTATGTATGCCTCGTCTACACTTCAAATGAATGTGAATGCGACACTTCCTCGCTAGGAAATAGCGTTTGCAGATGTCTACGTTTCGTAGCAATAGATTTCTGATGCTTCTTAAAACGCGATATCGCATCTCATTTCTATGTTTCATGGTAAGATATAATATGATTTGCGCAGTGTCATGTATTCCTCGTCTACACTGCAAATGAATGTAAATGCGACACTTCCTTGAAAGGAAATAGCGTCTGCAGATGTCTAGGTATCGTAGCGATAGAGTTCTAATGCTTCTCAAAACACAATATCGCATCTCATTTCTATGTTTCATGGTAAGATATAATATGATTTGCGAAGTGTTATGTATTCCTCGTCTACACTGCAAATGAATGTAAATGCGACACTTCCTTGCAAAGAAATAGCGTTTGCAGATGTCTACGTATCGTAGCAATAGATTTCTAATGCTTCTTAAAACGCGATATAGCATCACATTTCTATGTTTCACGGTAAGATATAATATGATTTGCGAAGTGTTATGTATTCCTCGTCTACACTTCAAATGAATGTAAATGCGACACTTCCTTGCTAGGAAATAGCGTCTGCAGTTGTCTAGGTATCGTAGCAATAGAGTTCAAATGTTTCTTAAAACGAGATATAGCATCTCATATCTATGCTTCATGATAAGATATAATATTCATTGCGAAGTGTTATGCATTCCTCGTCTACGAGTCAAATGAATGTAAATGCGACACTTCCTTTCTAGGAAATAGCGTCTGCAGATGTCTACGTTTCGTAGCAATAGATTTCTAATGCTTCTTAAAACGCGATATCGCATCTCATCTCTATGTTTCATGGTAAGATATAATATGATTTGCGAAGTGTCATGTATTCCCTGTCTACACTACAGATGAATGTAAATGCGACACTTCCTTGCTAGGAAATAGCGTCTGCAGTTGTCTAGGTATCATAGCAATAGAGTTCAAATGTTTCTTAAAACGAGATATAGCATCCCATATCTATGCTTCATGATAAGATATAATATTCATTGCGAAGTGTTGTGCATTCCTCGTCTACGATTCAAATGAATGTAAATGCGACACTTCCTTGCAAGGAAATAGCGTTTGCAGATGTCTACGTATCGTAGCAATAGATTTCTAGTGCTTCTTAAAACGCGATATCGCATCTCATTTCTATGTTTCATGGTAAGATATGATATGATTTGCGAAGTGTTATGTATTCCTCGTCTACACTTCCAATGAATGTGAATGCGACACTTCCTCGCTAGGAAATAGCGTTTGCAGATGTCTACGTATCGTAGCAATAGATTTCTAATGCTTCTTAAATCGAGGTTATCGCATCTCATTTCTATGTTTTATGGTAAGATATAATATGATTTGCGAAGTGTTATGCATTCCTCGTCTACACTTCAAATGAATGTAAATGCGACACTTCCTTGCTAGGAAATAGCGTCTGCAGATGTCTAGGTATCATAGCAATAGAGTTCAAATGCTTCTTAAAACGAGATATAGCACCTCATATCTATGTTTCATGATAAGATATAATATTCATTGCGAAGTGTTATGCATTCCTCGTCTACACATCAAATGAATGTGAATGCGACACTTCCTCGCTAGGAAATAGCGTTTGCAGAGGTCTACGTATCGTAGCAATAGATTTCTAATGCTTCTTAAAACGCGATATCGCATCTCATTTCTATGTTTCATGGTAAGGTATAATGTGATTTGCGAAGTGTCAGGTATTCCTAGTCTACGCTTCAAATGAATGTAAATGCGACACTTCCTTGCTTGCAAATAGCGTCTGCAGATGTCTAGGTATCATAGCAATAGAGTTCAAATGCTTCTTAAAACGAGATATAGCACCTCATATCTATGTTTCATGATAAGATATAATATTCATTGCGAAGTGTTATGCATTCCTCGTCTACACATCAAATGAATGTGAATGCGACACTTCCTCGCTAGGAAATAGCGTTTGCAGAGGTCTACGTATCGTAGCAATAGATTTCTAATGCTTCCTGAAACGCGATATCGCATCTCATTTCTATGTTTCATGGTAAGATATAATATGTTTTGTGAAGTGTCAAGTATTCCTCGTCTACACTTGAAATGAATGTAAATGCGACGCTTCCTTGCTAGGAAATAGCGTCTGCAGATGTCTGGGTATTGTAGCAATAGTGTTCAAATGCTTCCTAAAACGAGATATTGCATCTCATATCTATGATTCATGATAAGATATAATATTCATTGCGATGTGTTATGCATTCCTCGTCTACGATTCAAATGAATGTAAATGCGACACTTCCTTGCAAGAAATAGCGTTTACAGATGTCTAGGTATCGTAGCAATAGATTTCTAGTGCTTCTTAAAACGCGATATCGCATCTCACTTCTATGTTTCATGGTAAGATATAATATGATTTGCGAAGTGTTATGTATGCCTCGTCTACACTTCAAATGAATGTGAATGCGACACTTCCTCGCTAGGAAATAGCGTTTGCAGATGTCTACGTTTCGTAGCAATAGATTTCTGATGCTTCTTAAAACGCGATATCGCATCTCATTTCTATGTTTCATGGTAAGATATAATATGATTTGCGAAGTGTTATGTATGCCTCGTCTACACTTCAAATGAATGTGAATGCGACACTTCCTCGCTAGGAAATAGCGTTTGCAGATGTCTACGTTTCGTAGCAATAGATTTCTAATGCTTCTTAAAACGCGATACTGCATCTCACTTCTATGTTTCATGGTAAGGTATAATATGATTTGCGAAGTGTCAGGAATTCCTCGTCTACACTTCAAATGAATGTAAATGCGACACTTCCTTGCTAGGAAATAGCGTCTGCAGATGTCTAGGTATCATAGCAATAGAGTTCAAATGCTTCTTAAAACGAGATATAGCACCTCATATTTATGTTTCATGATAAGATATAATATTCATTGCGAAGTGTTATGCATTCCTCGTCTACGATTCAAATGAATGTAAATGCGACACTTCCTTGCAAGGAAATAGCGTTTGCAGATGTCTACGTATCGTAGCAATAGATTTCTAGTGCTTCTTAAAACGCGATATCGCATCTCATTTCTATGTTTCATGGTAAGATATAATATGATTTGCGAAGTGTTATGTATTCCTCGTCTACACTTCAAATGAATGTGAATGCGACACTTCCTCGCTAGGAAATAGCGTTTGCAGATGTCTACGTATCGTAGCAATAGATTTCTAATGCTTCTTAAATCGAGGTTATCGCATCTCATTTCTATGTTTTATGGTAAGATATAATATGATTTGCGAAGTGTTATGCATTCCTCGTCTACACTTCAAATGAATGTAAATGCGACACTTCCTTGCTAGGAAATAGCGTCTGCAGATGTCTAGGTATCATAGCAATAGAGTTCAAATGCTTCTTAAAACGAGATATAGCACCTCATATCTATGTTTCATGATAAGATATAATATTCATTGCGAAGTGTTATGCATTCCTCGTCTACACATCAAATGAATGTGAATGCGACACTTCCTCGCTAGGAAATAGCGTTTGCAGAGGTCTACGTATCGTAGCAATAGATTTCTAATGCTTCTTAAAACGCGATATCGCATCTCATTTCTATGTTTCATGGTAAGGTATAATATGATTTGCGAAGTGTCAGGTATTCCTAGTCTACACTTCAAATGAATGTAAATGCGACACTTCATTGCTAGGAAATAGCGTCTGCAGATGTCTAGGTATCATAGCAATAGAGTTCAAATGCTTCTTAAAACGAGATATAGCACCTCATATCTATGTTTCATGATAAGATATAATATTCATTGCGAAGTGTTATGCATTCCTCGTCTACACATCAAATGAATGTGAATGCGACACTTCCTCGCTAGGAAATAGCGTTTGCAGAGGTCTACGTATCGTAGCAATAGATTTCTAATGCTTCCTGAAACGCGATATCGCATCTCATTTCTATGTTTCATGGTAAGATATAATATGTTTTGTGAAGTGTCAAGTATTCCTCGTCTACACTTGAAATGAATGTAAATGCGACGCTTCCTTGCTAGGAAATAGCGTCTGCAGATGTCTGGGTATTGTAGCAATAGTGTTCAAATGCTTCCTAAAACGAGATATTGCATCTCATATCTATGATTCATGATAAGATATAATATTCATTGCGAAGTGTTATGCATTCCTCGTCTACGATTCAAATGAATGTAAATGCGACACTTCCTTGCAAGAAATAGCGTTTGCAGATGTCTAGGTATCGTAGCAATAGATTTCTAGTGCTTCTTAAAACGCGATATCGCATCTCACTTCTATGTTTCATGGTAAGATATAATATGATTTGCGAAGTGTTATGTATTCCTCGTCTACACTTCAAATGAATGTAAATGCGGCACTTCCTTGCTAGGAAACAGCGTCTGCAGATGTCTAGGTATCGCAGCAATTGAGTTCAAATGCTTCTCAAAACGAGATATTGCATCTCATATCTATGTTTCATGATAAGATATAATATTCATTGCGAAGTGTTATGCATTACTCGTCTACGATTCAAATGAATGTGAATGCGACACTTCCTCGCTAGGAAATAGCGTTTGCAGATGTCTACGTATCGTAGCAATAGATTTCTGATGCTTCTTAAAACGCGATATCGCATCTCATTTCTATGTTTCATGGTAAGATATAATATGATTTGCGAAGTGTCATGTATTCCTCGTCTACACTTCAAATGAATGTAAATGCGGCACTTCCTTGCTAGGAAACAGCGTCTGCAGATGTCTAGGTATCGCAGCAATTGAGTTCAAATGCTTCTTAAAACGAGATATTGCATCTCATATCTATGTTTCATGATAAGATATAATATTCATTGCGAAGTGTTATGCATTCCTAGTCTACGATTCAAATGAATGTAAATGCGACACTTCCTTGCAAGGAAATAGCGTTTGCAGATATCTACGTATCGTACCAATAGAGTTCTTATGATTCTTAAAACGCGATATCGCATCTCATTTCTATGTTTCATAGTAAAATATAATATGATTTGCGAAGTGTTATGTATTCCTCGTCTACACTTCAAAGGAATGTGAATGCGACACTTCCTCGCTAGGAAATAGCGTTTGCAGAGGTCTACGTATCGTAGCAATAGATTTCTAATGCTTCTTGAAACGCGATATCGCATCTCATTTCTATGTTTCATGGTAAGATATAATATGATTTGCGAAGTGTTATGTATTCCTCGTCTACACTTCATATGAATGTAAATGCGACAATTCCTTGCAAGGAAATAGCGTTTGGAGATGTCTACCTACCGTAGCGATAGAGTTCTAATGCTTCTTAAAACGCGATATCGCATCTCATTTCTATGTTTCATGGTAAGATATAATATGATTTGCGAAGTGTCATGTATTCCTCGTCTACACTTCAAATGAATGTAAATGCGACACTTCCTAGCAAGGAAATAGCGTTTGCAGATGTCTACGTATCGTAGCAATAGAGTTCTTATGATCCTTAAAACGCGATATCGCATCTCATTTCTATGTTTCATGGTAAGATATAATATGATTTTCGCAGTGTCATGTATTCCTCGTCTACACTGCAAATGAATGTAAATGCGACACTTCCTTGAAAGGAAATAGCGTCTGCAGATGTCTAGGTATCGTAGCGATAGAGTTCTAATGCTTCTCAAAACACAATATCGCATCTCATTTCTATGTTTCATGGTAAGATATAATATGATTTGCGAAGTGTTATGTATTCCTCGTCTACACTGCAAATGAATGTAAATGCGACACTTCCATGAAAGGAAATAGCGTCTGCAGATGTCTAGGTATCGTAGCGATAGAGTTCTAAAGCTTCTCAAAACACAATATCGCATCTCATTTCTATGTTTCATGGTAAGATATAATATGATTTGCGAAGTGTTATGTATTCCTCGTCTACACTTCATATGAATGTAAATGCGACACTTCCTTGCAAAGAAATAGCGTTTGCAGATGTCTACGTATCGTAGCAATAGATTTCTAATGCTTCTTAAAACGCGATATCGCATCACATTTCTATGTTTCATGGTAAGATATAATATGATTTGCGAAGTGTTATGTATTCCTCGTCTACACTTCAAATGAATGTAAATGCGACACTTCCTTTCTAGGAAATAGCGTCTGCAGATGTCTACGTATCGTAGCAATAGATTTCTAATGCTTCTTAAATCGCGATATCGCATCTCATTTCTATGTTTCATGGTAAGATATAATATGATTTGCGCAGTGTCATGTATTCCTCGTCTACACTGCAAATGAATGTAAATGCGACACTTCCTTGAAAGGAAATAGCGTCTGCAGATGTCTAGGTATCGTAGCGATAGAGTTCTAATGCTTCTCAAAACACAATATCGCATCTCATTTCTATGTTTCATGGTAAGATATAATATGATTTGCGAAGTGTTATGTATTCCTCGTCTACACTGCAAATGAATGTAAATGCGACACTTCCTTGAAAGGAAATAGCGTCTGCAGATGTCTAGGTATCGTAGCGATAAAGTTCTAAAGCTTCTCAAAACACAATATCGCATCTCATTTCTATGTTTCATGGTAAGATATAATATGATTTGCGAAGTGTTATGTATTCCTCGTCTACACTTCATATGAATGTAAATGCGACACTTCCTTGCAAAGAAATAGCGTTTGCAGATGTCTACGTATCGTAGCAATAGATTTCTAATGCTTCTTAAAACGCGATATCGCATCACATTTCTATGTTTCATGGTAAGATATAATATGATTTGCGAAGTGTTATGTATTCCTCGTCTACACTTCAAATGAATGTAAATGCGACACTTCCTTTCTAGGAAATAGCGTCGGCAGATGTCTACGTATCGTAGCAATAGATTTCTAATGCTTCTTAAAACGCGATATCGCATCTCATCTCTATGTTTCATGGCAAGATATAATATGATTTGCGAAGTGTCATGTATTCCCTGTCTACACTTCAGATGAATGTAAATGCGACACTTCCTTGCTAGGAAATAGCGTCTGCAGTTGTCTAGGTATTGTAGCAATAGAGTTCAAATGTTTCTTAAAACGAGATATAGCATCTCATATCTATGCTTCATGATAAGATATAATATTCATTGCGAAGTGTTATGCATTCCTCGTCTACGAGTCAAATGAATGTAAATGCGACACTTCCTTTCTAGGAAATAGCGTCTGCAGATGTCTACGTATCGTAGCAATAGATTTCTAATGCTTCTTAAAACGCGATATCGCATCTCATCTCTATGTTTCATGGTAAGATATAATATGATTTGCGAAGTGTCATGTATTCCCTGTCTACACTACAGATGAATGTAAATGCGACACTTCCTTGCTAGGAAATAGCGTCTGCAGTTGTCTAGGTATCGTAGCAATAGAGTTCAAATGTTTCTTAAAACGAGATATAGCATCTCATATCTATGCTTCATGATAAGATATAATATTCATTGCGAAGTGTTATGCATTCCTCGTCTACGAGTCAAATGAATGTAAATGCGACACTTCCTTTCTAGGAAATAGCGTCTGCAGATGTCTACGTATCGTAGCAATAGATTTCTAATGCTTCTTAAAACGCGATATCGCATCTCATCTCTATGTTTCATGGTAAGATATAATATGATTTGCTAAGTGTCATGTATTCCCTGTCTACACTTCAGATGAATGGAAATGCGACACTTCCTTGCTAGGAAATAGCGTTTGCAGTTGTCTAGGTATCGTAGCAATAGAGTTCAAATGTTTCTTAAAACGAGATATAGCATCTCATATCTATGTTTCATGATAAGATATAATATTCATTGCGAAGTGTTACGCATTCCTCGTCCACGAGTCAAATGAATGTAAATGCGACACTTCCTTGCAAGGAAATAGCGTTTGCAGATGTCTACGTATCGTAGCAATAGAGTTCTTATGATTCTTAAAACGCGATATCGCATCACATTTCTATGTTTCATGGTGAGATATAATATGATTTGCGAAGTGTTATGTATTCCTCGTCTACACTTCAAATGAATGTGAATGCGACACTTCCTCGCTAGGAAATAGCGTTTGCAGATGTCTACGTATCGTAGCAATAGATTTCTAATGCTTCTTAAATCGAGGTTATCGCGTCTCATTTCTATGTTTTATGGTAAGATATAATATGATTTGCGAAGTGTTATGCATTCCTCGTCTACACTTCAAATGAATGTGAATGCGACACTTCCTCGCTAGGAAATAGCGTTTGCAGATGTCTACGTTTCGTAGCAATAGATTTCTAATGCTTCTTAAAACGCGATACTGCATCTCACTTCTATGGTTCATGGTAAGGTAAAATATGATTTGCGAAGTGTCAGGAATTCCTCGTCTACACTTCAAATGAATGTAAATGCGGCACTTCCTTCCTAGGAAACAGCGTCTGCAGATATCTAGGTATCGCAGCAATTGAGTTCAAATGCTTCTCAAAACGAGATATTGCATCTCATATCTACGTTTCATGATAAGATATAATATTCATTGCGAAGTGTTATGCATTACTCTTCTACGATTCAAATGAATGTGAATGCGACACTTCCTCGCTAGGAAATAGCGTTTGCAGATGTCTACGTATCGTAGCAATAGATTTCTGATGCTTCTTAAAACGCGATATCGCATCTCATTTCTATGTTTCATGGTAAGATATAATATGATTTGCGAAGTGTTATGTATGCCTCGTCTACACTTGAAATGAATGTGAATGCGACACTTCCTCGCTAGGAAATAGCGTTTGCAGATGTCTACGTTTCGTAGCAATAGATTTCTAATGCTTCTTAAAACGCGATACTGCATCTCACTTCTATGTTTCATGGTAAGATATAATATGATTTGCGAAGTGTTATGTATTCCTCGTCTACACTTCAAATGAATGTGAATGCGACACTTCCTCGCTAGGAAATAGCGTTTGCAGATGTCTACGTATCGTAGCAATAGATTTCTAATGCTTCTTAAATCGAGGTTATCGCATCTCATTTCTATGTTTTATGGTAAGATATAATATGATTTGCGAAGTGTTATGCATTCCTCGTCTACACTTCAAATGAATGTAAATGCGACACTTCCTCGCTAGGAAATAGCGTTTGCAGAGGTCTACGTATCGTAGCAATAGATTTCTAATGCTTCTTAAAACGCGATATCGCATCTCATTTCTATGTTTCAAGGTAAGGTATAATATGATTTGCGAAGTGTCAGGTATTCCTAGTCTACACTTCAAATGAATGTAAATGCGACACTTCCTTGCTAGGAAATAGCGTCTGCAGATGTCTAGGTATCATAGCAATAGAGTTCAAATGCTTCTTAAAACGAGATATAGCACCTCATATCTATGTTTCATGATAAGATATAATATTCATTGCGAAGTGTTATGCATTCCTCGTCTACACATCAAATGAATGTGAATGCGACACTTCCTCGCTAGGAAATAGCGTTTGCAGAGGTCTACGTATCGTAGCAATAGATTTCTAATGCTTCCTGAAACGCGATATCGCATCTCATTTCTATGTTTCATGGTAAGATATAATATGTTTTGTGAAGTGTCAAGTATTCCTCGTCTACACTTGAAATGAATGTAAAAGCGACGCTTCCCTGCTAGGAAATAGCGTCTGCAGATGTCTGGGTATTGTAGCAATAGTGTTCAAATGCTTCCTAAAACGAGATATTGCATCTCATATCTATGATTCAAGATAAGATATAATATTCATTGCGAAGTGTTATTCATTCCTCGTCTACGATTCAAATGAATGTAAATGCGACACTTCCTTGCAAGAAATAGCGTTTGCAGATGTCTAGGTATCGTAGCAATAGATTTCTAGAGCTTCTTAAAACGCGATATCGCATCTCACTTCTATGTTTCATGGTAAGATATAATATGATTTGCGAAATGTTATGTATTCCTCGTCTACACTTCAAATGAATGTAAATGCGGCACTTCCTTGCTAGGAAACAGCGTCTGCAGATGTCTAGGTATCGCAGCAATTGAGTTCAAATGCTTCTCAAAACGAGATATTGCATCTCATATCTATGTTTCATGATAAGATATAATATTCATTGCGAAGTGTTATGCATTACTCGTCTACGATTCAAATGAATGTGAATGCGACACTTCCTCGCTAGGAAATAGCGTTTTCAGATGTCTACGTATCGTAGCAATAGATTTCTGATGCTTCTTAAAACGCGATATCGCATCTCATTTCTATGTTTCATGGTAAGATATAATATGATTTGCGAAGTGTCATGTATTCCTCGTCTACACTTCAAATGAATGTAAATGCGGCACTTCCTTGCTAGGAAACAGCGTCTGCAGATGTCTAGGTATCGCAGCAATTGAGTTCAAATGCTTCTTAAAACGAGATATTGCATCTCATATCTATGTTTCATGATAAGATATAATATTCATTGCGAAGTGTTATGCATTCCTAGTCTACGATTCAAATGAATGTAAATGCGACACTTCCTTGCAAGGAAATAGCGTTTGCAGATATCTACGTATCGTACCAATAGAGTTCTTATGCTTCTTAAAACGCGATATCGCATCTCATTTCTATGTTTCATGGTAAGATATAATATGATTTGCGAAGTGTCATGTATTCCTCGTCTACACTTCAAATGAATGTAAATGCGGCACTTCCTTGCTAGGAAACAGCGTCTGCAGATGTCTAGGTATCGCAGCAATTGAGTTCAAATGCTTCTTAAAACGAGATATTGCATCTCATATCTATGTTTCATGATAAGATATAATATTCATTGCGAAGTGTTATGCATTACTCGTCTACGATTCAAATGAATGTGAATGCGACACTTCCTCGCTAGGAAATAGCGTTTGCAGATGTCTACGTATCGTAGCAATAGATTTCTGATGCTTCTTAAAACGCGATATCGCATCTCATTTCTATGTTTCATGGTAAGATATAATATGATTTGCGAAGTGTCATGTATTCCTCGTCTACACTTCAAATGAATGTAAATGCGGCACTTCCTTGCTAGGAAACAGCGTCTGCAGATGTCTAGGTATCGCAGCAATTGAGTTCAAATGCTTCTTAAAACGAGATATTGCATCTCATATCTATGTTTCATGATAAGATATAATATTCATTGCGAAGTGTTATGCATTCCTAGTCTACGATTAAAATGAATGTAAATGCGACACTTCCTTGCAAGGAAATAGCGTTTGCAGATATCTACGTATTGTACCAATAGAGTTCTTATGATTCTTAAAACGCGATATCGCATCTCATTTCTATGTTTCATAGTAAAATATAATATGATTTGCGAAGTGTTATGTATTCCTCGTCTACACTTCAAAAGAATGTGAATGCGACACTTCCTCGCTAGGAAATAGCGTTTGCAGAGGTCTACGTATCGTAGCAATAGATTTCTAATGCTTCTTGAAACGCGATATCGCATCTCGTTTCTATGTTTCATGGTAAGATATAATATGATTTGCGAAGTGTTATGTATTCCTCGTCTACACTTCATATGAATGTAAATGCGACACTTCCTTGCAAGGAAATAGCGTTTGCAGATGTCTACCTACCGTAGCGATAGAGTTCTAATGCTCCTTAAAACGCGATATCGCATCTCATTTCTATGTTTCATGGTAAGATATAATATGATTTGCGAAGTGTTATGTATTCCTCGTCTACACTTCAATGGAATGTGAATGCGACGCTTCCTTGCTAGGAAACAGCGTCTGCAGATGTCTAGGTATCGCAGCAATTGAGTTCAAATGCTTCTCAAAACGAGATATTGTATCTCATATCTATGTTTCATGATAATATATAATATTCATTGCGAAGTGTTATGCATTACTCATCTACGATTCAAATGAATGTGAATGCGACACTTCCTCGCTAGGAAATAGCGTTTGCAGATGTCTACGTATCGTAGCAATAGATTTCTGATGCTTCTTAAAACGCGATATCGCATCTCATTTTTATGTTTCAAGGTAAGATATAATATGATCTGCGAAGTGTCATGTATTCCTCGTCTACACTTCAAATGAATGTAAATGCGGCACTTCCTTGCTAGGAAACAGCGTCTGCAGATGTCTAGGTATCGCAGCAATTGAGTTCAAATGCTTCTCAAAACGAGATATTGCATCTCATATCTATGTTTCATGACAAGATATAATATTCATTGCGAAGTGTTATGCATTCCTCGTCTACGATTCAAATGAATGTAAATGCGACACTTCCTTGCAAGGAAATAGCGTTTGCAGATATCTACGTATCGTACCAATAGAGTTCTTATGATTCTTAAAACGCGATATCGCATCTCATTTCTATGTTTCATAGTAAGATATAATATTATTTGCGAAGTGTTATGTATTCCTCGTCTACACTTCAAATGAATGTAAATGCGACACTTCCTTCTAAGGAAATAGCTTTTGCAGATATCTACGTATCGTAGCAATAGAGTTCTTATGATTCTTAAAACGCGATATCGCATCTCATTTCTATGTTTCATGGTAAGATATAATATGATTTGCGAAGTGTTATCTACTCCTCGTCTACACTTCAAATGAATGTAAATGCGATACTTCCTCGCTAGGAAATAGCGTTTGCAGATGTCTACGTATCGTAGCAATAGAGTTCTTATGATTCTTAAAACGCGATATCGCATCTCATTTCTATGTTTCATGGTAAGATATAATATGATTTGCGAAGTGTTATGTATTCCTCGTCTACACTTCAAATGAATGTGAATGCGACACTTCCTCGCTAGGAAATAGCGTTTGCAGATGTCTACGTATCGTACCAATAGAGTTCATATGATACTTAAAACGCGATATCGCACCTCATTTCTATGTTTCATGGTAAGATATAACATGATTTGCGAAGTGTTATGTATTCCTCGTCTACAATTCAAATGAATGTAAATTCGGCACTTCCTTGCAAAGAAATAGCGTTTGCAGATGTCTACGTATCGTAGCAATAGATTTCTGATGCTTCTTAAAACGCGATATCGCATCTCATTTCTATGTTTCAAGGTAAGATATAATATGATCTGCGAAGTGTCATGTATTCCTCGTCTACACTTCAAATGAATGTAAATGCGGCACTTCCTTGCTAGGAAACAGCGTCTGCAGATGTCTAGGTATCGCAGCAATTGAGTTCAAATGCTTCTCAAAACGAGATATTGCATCTCATATCTATGTTTCATGACAAGATATAATATTCATTGCGAAGTGTTATGCATTCCTCGTCTACGATTCAAATGAATGTAAATGCGACACTTCCTTGCAAGGAAATAGCGTTTGCAGATATCTACGTATCGTACCAATAGAGTTCTTATGATTCTTAAAACGCGATATCGCATCTCATTTCTATGTTTCATGGTAAGATATAATATGATTTGCGAAGTGTTATGTATTCCTCGTCTACACTTCAATGGAATGTGAATGCGACGCTTCCTTGCTAGGAAACAGCGTCTGCAGATGTCTAGGTATCGCAGCAATTGAGTTCAAATGCTTCTCAAAACGAGATATTGTATCTCATATCTATGTTTCATGATAATATATAATATTCATTGCGAAGTGTTATGCATTACTCATCTACGATTCAAATGAATGTGAATGCGACACTTCCTCGCTAGGAAATAGCGTTTGCAGATGTCTACGTATCGTAGCAATAGATTTCTGATGCTTCTTAAAACGCGATATCGCATCTCATTTTTATGTTTCAAGGTAAGATATAATATGATCTGCGAAGTGTCATGTATTCCTCGTCTACACTTCAAATGAATGTAAATGCGGCACTTCCTTGCTAGGAAACAGCGTCTGCAGATGTCTAGGTATCGCAGCAATTGAGTTCAAATGCTTCTCAAAACGAGATATTGCATCTCATATCTATGTTTCATGACAAGATATAATATTCATTGCGAAGTGTTATGCATTCCTCGTCTACGATTCAAATGAATGTAAATGCGACACTTCCTTGCAAGGAAATAGCGTTTGCAGATATCTACGTATCGTACCAATAGAGTTCTTATGATTCTTAAAACGCGATATCGCATCTCATTTCTATGTTTCATAGTAAGATATAATATTATTTGCGAAGTGTTATGTATTCCTCGTCTACACTTCAAATGAATGTAAATGCGACACTTCCTTCTAAGGAAATAGCTTTTGCAGATATCTACGTATCGTAGCAATAGAGTTCTTATGATTCTTAAAACGCGATATCGCATCTCATTTCTATGTTTCATGGTAAGATATAATATGATTTGCGAAGTGTTATCTACTCCTCGTCTACACTTCAAATGAATGTAAATGCGATACTTCCTCGCTAGGAAATAGCGTTTGCAGATGTCTACGTATCGTAGCAATAGAGTTCTTATGATTCTTAAAACGCGATATCGCATCTCATTTCTATGTTTCATGGTAAGATATAATATGATTTGCGAAGTGTTATGTATTCCTCGTCTACACTTCAAATGAATGTGAATGCGACACTTCCTCGCTAGGAAATAGCGTTTGCAGATGTCTACGTATCGTACCAATAGAGTTCATATGATACTTAAAACGCGATATCGCACCTCATTTCTATGTTTCATGGTAAGATATAACATGATTTGCGAAGTGTTATGTATTCCTCGTCTACAATTCAAATGAATGTAAATTCGGCACTTCCTTGCAAAGAAATAGCGTTTGCAGATGTCTACGTATCGTAGCAATAGATTTCTGATGCTTCTTAAAACGCGATATCGCATCTCATTTCTATGTTTCAAGGTAAGATATAATATGATCTGCGAAGTGTCATGTATTCCTCGTCTACACTTCAAATGAATGTAAATGCGGCACTTCCTTGCTAGGAAACAGCGTCTGCAGATGTCTAGGTATCGCAGCAATTGAGTTCAAATGCTTCTCAAAACGAGATATTGCATCTCATATCTATGTTTCATGACAAGATATAATATTCATTGCGAAGTGTTATGCATTCCTCGTCTACGATTCAAATGAATGTAAATGCGACACTTCCTTGCAAGGAAATAGCGTTTGCAGATATCTACGTATCGTACCAATAGAGTTCTTATGATTCTTAAAACGCGATATCGCATCTCATTTCTATGTTTCATAGTAAGATATAATATTATTTGCGAAGTGTTATGTATTCCACGTCTACACTTCAAATGAATGTAAATGCGACTGTGACGTCAGGCGCACCGCCTGCCACCCTCTGGCGCCAACCAGCATCCGCAGCATCCGCAACCGGGACACCGCTCTCCCGCCAGCACCTGTATCAGCATCCCCCGTACACGGGCCGCACGACGATTCGACGCCCAGAGACGAGGAGACAACGCTACGAGGATGAGGAATACCTCCCCGCGTACGAATCCCGATCACCTGCGATCACACAACCGTACGCTTACTTTTCATACACGCGATTCTAGATTAAGCACTCTACACGAATCATGTACATACACAACCCAACACACACCTAAATATAAGCAGATATTTGTACAATCATAATTTCTAAGTCGTATAGAATATAAGCTGCGATGCGCGCCCGCGCGCACTCGACGCTCGCGGCTCACGCTGAACGCGAGCCGCACCCCACTCCGAGTGGCCGCCCCACTCCGATCGTACGCCCCACTCACGGGGCCCAGCGACTCGCGCGCCACGCAACCCGAGGAGGTCGCGGACGCGCGACCGAGAGAGGAGTTCCTTCGAGTCCGATCTCCGAGACGGTTCTAATCTCAACCTCCGAGCAATACGCTCCCCTGCCACGAGCTATCAGCTCTCATGCAGCCGACTCTATCGCATCTCCCTTAGCGGAGTCCTTATTATAACTTATTACTATTTCCATTTCATATTATATCGTTAGTTGATAACTTAGACTTAGTAAAGTGTAGTAGGATAGTTATATTATAGAATATACTCTTGTTTTACCAAATCCAAGTCTCTTTATTCGAATACAAGTTCCTTAAATTCTATTCCACGTGTACGCTCGCGATTCTTATTCAATTCACACGATTCATCTGCGACAGCTCTGTACGCTGGACAGTCTTTGAGCGCACCAACGCTCGACTGCTCTCGCTGCATTCCTATCGTATCCAAGGTATCTTGAACAAGGATCGACCTCGGTAAGCCAGAGCGCACCATCGCTTGGCCGAGCCGTATTCCGTCCTAGTGCAAGCGCCTTTGATGAATCCCGAGCCTCCGAAAAGGCGTACACGACGCGCGGGTAGGAAAGAATATCTACGCCGTCTCATTCGCGAATACGCGAGTTGTACTTCCGGACATCCATACGTCTGCAACGCTGTTTCCGTTCCTGCGAAGGAGGTCTTCGCAGCCGTACGTCCAATTCGAATCCAGGATCGCCCGGTTCCAGCGCCAGTTTCCTCCAGCCGTAGCTCGCCTGCCTGGAGACTCATTCCCGTCGACGCTCCGCCGATCCAGCCGTACGCCGCTGCTATTCCGGTCACGGATCCACGGCGCCACAGATACCTGGAACGAGAGGCGAAACAGTATTAAGAAGACGTCGAAAGGTAAGTGTTAGGCGTAATTTTGGTTAGATCGAGTTCCGACCGCCAACGAACCCGGCCCCAGCGCAATTCGCGTAGGTTTTTCGGGAAAGGCAACGAATCGTGCCATCGGATCGAGCGCAAACGCACCTCGGGACGTGACACGAAAGATATTTTTGGTGACAGCGGTGGGATAGCCACGCGTTCTCCACGGAAATTCCGCCGTCCGAGACCGCGAAACAAGCCATGGCAACGAGAACTCCACCGACCAAAACGCGCCAGCAAGCGCAACGGGCCGCCGCGATGCACGAAACTGATCGCGATAAACGCACAAATAGGGCATTAGATTTTCAAGACGCTCTCGGCGAGCTTACTCAAGATACCGCGCAAGCAGGCACATCGGCGAAAAACGTAGAATCGACCGATCCAACTACGGTGACCTTGCTTCAACAAGTTGAAATGCTCCGTCGCGAAATTGAAGCTATCCGCCGAACTCCAGATCTAGCACGCGACGATACAGTGCCGTTGGAAATTCCGCGTATAGACCCGATTTCCGCACAAGGTTCGAGTCAAATATCCGCCGTAACCAACCCGCAACATGACGAGCTTTCGCTCAAGCAAGCGCTTGAAGCCGTACCGACGTTCGACGGACAAAATATTCCGGTACTCCAATTTACGCGGGCTTGCAAACGGGCTTACGAACTAATTCCGAACGGGTGCGAGCGCACGTTTACGCGCCTTCTGAAGGGCAAATTGAAGGGCCGCGCTTATGCCGCGTTAGAGGACGAGCCGTGCCAGACGATTCTGGAATTAACTGATATTCTTCGATGTTCGTTCGGACCCGTGAAATCCGCCGATCACTACAGGGGCGAACTCACCAATATATACATGCGTGCCAACGAGCACATTTTAGATTATATTGGACGGGTAAAGGACCTGAAGACAGCCATAATTGACTGCGACAGACTCGCGCGTCGCGATCCCCAAGAGTCCTTAGAAAGCGTAAACAAACTCGCGTCACAGTGCTTCAGGGACGGACTTATTCCCGAAATAAGAATTCAGATGCCGATAGATCCATACAACACCCTGCAGCAAATTTTCACAAGAGCACGCGAACTCTTTCAAATTCACGAACGCGACTTACAACGTCTAGGCAAAACGCGACCACGCGCGGAATCTCGCGAAAAACTCGTAGACATTATCTGCAGTAAATGCAACAACACGGGACATTACGCGACCGAATGTCGGCTCAGAACCGTACCTCAATACCGATCACGGGAATATCGAGACCCATACCTGCGTCCCAGGGACGCACCGCTTCCCGGTCAACGCCCGTCCTACGAACAGCCGCGACAAATTTTAGACAGGGACGCGCAAAAATTTTGCAAATATTGTAAAAACCCGGGGCACAGCATAGACGAATGCCGTAAGAGAAGATATAATAACAATTTGAACAGGGACTCGGGAAACGACGGTGGCCTCCGTACCCGCCGCGAGACAGGTCGCGAGGCCCTACCGCAAATACGAACTCTCGCAGCGAACAATTCCGACGAGGAAGTAGGAGAAACGCCGCAATAAATATCACCGGGAAAGCAAGCACGCCTACCGTGATAATTAAATCCGATCATTTAATCTGTCCAACCCGATTTATGATAGACACCGGGGCAGAGATAAACATTATCAAACGATCGGCATTAAAATCCTCCGCGCGAATCGACTCTTCGGAAATAGTGATTATAACGGGTGTAACCGACGGCAAAACAGCCACCTTAGGGACGGTGAACCTGGTAATCTTCGACCGCGTCGTCCCCTTCAATGTAGTCGAGGACAATTTTCCCTTAAAGCCTAACGGAATCCTCGGCTCGGGCTTTTGTAAGGACGCGGAAATTTCCTTCCTTAAGAAATTTATCAAATGGAACGGGCAGAAAATCCCTTTCGTAGAGGATGTCGAGCCAACCGAAGAACCGTCGTCGCGCCCGGAGACCGCTCCTCACTTACCAGCGAAAAATAAACAAACGTCGCGCACTAAATCTATTTCTCCTCCGACGCCGCCGCAATCATCGCCCCCTCCGAAACGCGATGCACCGGCGAAATCTAAACCCAGAACGGATAAGAAGGCCGTTTCTTCGAAGCAAAGAGATCAGATCTCGATTCCTCCGCGATCAAATGTCGGAATAAAGGTTCGCGTGATAAACTCCGATATCCCAGAAGGAATAATTCCGAGAATTAATTTAGCACCGGGAATATTTTTCGGGAACGCCCTAGTCAGAGTGGTCCATGGCAAGGCGATTACAAGAATAATAAATTCATCAGATCGCACGATCAAAATCGCATTGCCAGACGTAAAACTCGAACCGGCTCAAATTATGACTCCCCTCCACGAGGAGGGCAGTCCCTCTCTGTTTCCAATTTTTTCCAATTCGAAAAAATACGCTGTATCCGCCGCACCGATCGGCTCTTCCCACAAAAGGGAAATTTCTACTTCTATTTCAAATCAGACATCGTATTCGACACGCGAGCTTCCTCCTTCTCGGTGCAAAGTAATAAACAAGCACCGAATTTCCTACGCGCAAGCGGTAAAAACCAATGTAAAGCGAGATGCAAAATCGAAATCTCCGCTATCACCGCAAACCGCCGACTCTCCGCAATCTCGCGTGGACCGTATACTCAGTCTCCTTCGTCTCGATCACCTCAATAAGGAGGAAAAAGAACACGTCGTCCGCCTCGTCGAAAGCTCGCAGCATCTCTTCCATATCCAAGGCGACAAATTAGGACACACTTCGGCCACCACGCATAAAATACCAACCGTTGACGACCGACCCGTCAACGTGAAGCAATATCGCTTTCCCCCGGCACATAAGGAGGAAATTCGCCGTCAAGTCGAACACTTTTTACAAAACGATGTCATCTCTCCGTCCAAATCGCCTTATAATTCACCACTGTGGGTAGTGCCCAAGAAGCCTGATTCCTTGGGCAATAAACAGTGGCGCGTCGTTATCGACTACCGAGCTCTGAACGAGAAGTCTGTCGCCGACGCGTACCCCCTCCCTTGCATCACGGAGATTCTCGATCAGCTCGGTAGCGCGAAATACTTCAGTACTTTCGATCTCGCGAGCGGGTTCCATCAGATCCCTATGGAACCCGCCGACGCTCCGAAAACCGCTTTTTCTACGCCTCACGGGCACTATGAGTTCAAAAGAATGCCCTTCGGGTTGAAAAACGCGCCCGCGACGTTCCAGAGGCTGATGGACAACGTCCTCTCCGGCCTCCAGGGGAACGAGGTATTCGTCTACCTCGATGATATCGTGATCTACGCCAGCTCTCTGCAGGAGCACCGAGTAAAATTTGAAAAATTAACAAAAAGGCTCAAGGAAGCCAACCTAGTTTTGCAACCTGATAAGTGCGAATTCCTGCGAAGAGAGGTTAGCTATTTAGGCCACATTATCAGCGAGCACGGGGTAAAACCGGACCCCGCGAAAATAAGCGCGGTGAAAAATTTTCCACGTCCACAGAACGCCAAACAAATTAAACAATTCCTCGGTCTTGCGGGATATTACAGGCGTTTCATTGCTAATTTCTCGCGTATCGCTAAACCTCTGACCAATCTGTTAAAAAAGGACGCGCCTTTCGTGTGGCGCAACGATCAAGAAAACTCATTTGTACAACTTCGCGATTGCCTGTGCGAGGCTCCTATACTCCAATATCCGAACTTTAAGCAGCCGTTCGTTATAACCACCGATGCATCTGCCGAAGCGATCGGCGCTATTCTCAGTCAAGGCCCGATAGGTCGCGATCTGCCGATCGCGTACACGTCGCGATTACTCAATACTGCGGAGCGAAATTATTCTACGATCGAGAAGGAGTGTCTGGCGATCGTCTACGCCGTCCACTATTTCCGGCCATACATCTACGGTAACCAGTTCAAACTCGTTACCGACCATCGGCCGTTAGTGTGGATGAACTCGGTCAAAGATCCATCCAGTAGACTCGTTCGTTGGAGGCTTAAGCTTGCTGAATTTGATTATGAGATGGTATACAAAAGCGGCAAAACCAACCTCAATGCGGACGCACTATCGCGGAATCCCGCCCGAGTTTTCCCGCTTTCCCACGCACTTGATTCGGAGGATGACATCTTCGATGTCTCCCCGGAAGTTCGAAGGAAATACACCACTCCAGCTCCTCCTCCTACACCGGTAACGTCGGGAACCGACGTACCGACGCCCGACGCTCCCTCACTTACCGACACCTCGTCAACTCCGCACACAACCGATAATCCCGAAATCTATGTCCCTGCACCGAATGAATACATCAGGCGAGAGCCTTTGTTTAAATACAGTCGCGACTCACTGTCAACCAGACGAGACAATATTGTCATTTTCGTCACGCAGTCAGGACACCCTTACGACGCGGGTGCCCAAGAACTCGAAAAAACCGGACAATTCCTTCCCAACGAAAACATCGTCCTTTCCAGATCCAAAGTTGTGAAAATAGAAAACGAGTACCAAATCCAGCTTCCGATCGTGGAACATCCAAGCCGATCAGTCGATTTCCAAACCACGGTCGAAGCATTTCGATCACTATACGACGTCGTAAACGAACTCCAGTTAACAACATTCAGTATCGCACAGATCTCCCTTGATTCTATTCCATGGTCCCGAATCCGAAAAATCCTCGAGGACCTATTTTACGAATCGAACGTTCAAATAACGGTCTGTCAGGGGCTGATTCGAACTCCGCCAGTCCAAGATAGACTGAAAATAATACAGGAGAACCACGACACACCTGTGGGAGGCCACAAGGGTGTGAATAAAACATACACTCGTATTAGGCAACAATACTTTTGGCCCAATATGAAGTTGCAAATCCAAGAATACATCGGCAAATGCAAAAGCTGCCAAACGGAAAAACTGGTCAGAGTAAAAACGAGACAACCTCTCACTCTAACCGATACCCCCGGCAGGGCTTTTGACAAAATCTCGATGGACGTTATGGGTCCTCTTCCCGAAACACCAGATGGTTTCACAAACATATTAACAATCCAAGACCTACTAACAAAATTCTCCGTCGCAATTCCCCTTAAAACCACCACGGCCGTAGACATTGCGGATGCATTGATTCGAGAGTTTATCTGTAAGTTCGGATGCCCCAAGGGCATACTGACAGATCAGGGCTCCAATTTTATAAATAGCCTGATAAAAGCCATCGCTATCAAATTCAGAATCAAGCAGTACAAGTCCACCGCATTCCATCCGCAAACGAACGGGTCCGTCGAAAGATCTCACCACGTCTTGGCCGAGTATCTGAAACACTATATCGAGTCGAGTAACGAATGGGAGAAATGGTTACCGTACGCGATGTTCGCATACAACACCAGCGTACACGAGGGTACGTTATACACCCCTCACGAACTAGTGTTCGGTAGAATAGCTAGAACGCCATCAGCCACTCCTTTTCAAGACAACACCGAAAATGAGACATACAGCGACTATCTCATTCAACTCAACGAAAGAATTTCCAAATCGCAGGAGCTCGCCAAAGATAATTTAGATAACGCCAAACGCAGATCGAAATTCTATTACGACCGCAAAGTCAATGTCAAAAATTTCGAGGTAGGACAGTGGGTGTACCTTTTAAAGGAACCAAATAAGCATAAATTCCAAGCTCAGTATTCAGGACCCTACCGAATACTCGAAATTTTAGGCAACTGCAACGTAAAGTTAAATGTAAAGGGTCGACATAAAATCGTACACACGAACAAAATTAAGCTATGTAAACGAATGCAAGGTATGCACAGTGTGAATGCGAATGAGTTAAAAATAAGAAAAACTGGAACTGTAGTCAGTGAATATAGTGTAAAAGACGCTGAAAGCGAAAGTGAACAAAGTGGAATGAACAAGTCAACGAGAAGCATCAACCGCGGTCCAGCGGTCATCCACCCTCGCCGGGATGAATCAGGAGAGAGCCTCCAACCCCTGCGACAGTCAACCAGTGGAACCACGAAACGGGCCCAGCAGTCCGACACACGCTCCACAGACAAGAGATCTCGGCATTGCCGAGATTCTTTTTCCAAGGGGGGTGGTGTGACGTCAGGCGCACCGCCTGCCACCCTCTGGCGCCAACCAGCATCCGCAGCATCCGCAACCGGGACACCGCTCTCCCGCCAGCACCTGTATCAGCATCCCCCGTACACGGGCCGCACGACGATTCGACGCCCCGAGACGAGGAGACAACGCTACGAGGATGAGGAATACCTCCCCGCGTACGAATCCCGATCACCTGCGATCACACAACCGTACGCTTACTTTTCATACACGCGATTCTAGATTAAGCACTCTACACGAATCATGTACATACACAACCCAACACACACCTAAATATAAGCAGATATTTGTACAATCATAATTTCTAAGTCGTATAGAATATAAGCTGCGATGCGCGCCCGCGCGCACTCGACGCTCGCGGCTCACGCTGAACGCGAGCCGCACCCCACTCCGAGTGGCCGCCCCACTCCGATCGTACGCCCCACTCACGGGGCCCAGCGACTCGCGCGCCACGCAACCCGAGGAGGTCGCGGACGCGCGACCGAGAGGACAGTTCCTTCGAGTCCGATCTCCGAGACGGTTCTAATCTCAACCTCCGAGCAATACGCTCCCCTGCCACGAGCTATCAGCTCTCATGCAGCCGACTCTATCGCATCTCCCTTAGCGGAGTCCTTATTATAACTTATTACTATTTCCATTTCATATTATATCGTTAGTTGATAACTTAGACTTAGTAAAGTGTAGTAGGATAGTTATATTATAGAATATACTCTTGTTTTACCAAATCCAAGTCTCTTTATTCGAATACAAGCTCCTTAAATTCTATTCCACGTGTACGCTCGCGATTCTTATTCAATTCACACGATTCATCTGCGACAGCTCTGTACGCTGGACAGTCTTTGAGCGCACCAACGCTCGACTGCTCTCGCTGCATTCCTATCGTATCCAAGGTATCTTGAACAAGGATCGACCTCGGTAAGCCAGAGCGCACCATCGCTTGGCCGAGCCGTATTCCGTCCTAGTGCAAGCGCCTTTGATGAATCCCGAGCCTCCGAAAAGGCGTACACGACGCGCGGGTAGGAAAGAATATCTACGCCGTCTCATTCGCGAATACGCGAGTTGTACTTCCGGACATCCATACGTCTGCAACGCTGTTTCCGTTCCTGCGAAGGAGGTCTTCGCAGCCGTACGTCCAATTCGAATCCAGGATCGCCCGGTTCCAGCGCCAGTTTCCTCCAGCCGTAGCTCGCCTGCCTGGAGACTCATTCCCGTCGACGCTCCGCCGATCCAGCCGTACGCCGCTGCTATTCCGGTCACGGATCCACGGCGCCACAGATACCTGGAACGAGAGGCGAAACAGTATTAAGAAGACGTCGAAAGGTAAGTTTTAGGCGTAATTTTGGTTAGATCGAGTTCCGACCGCCAACGAACCCGGCCCCAGCGCAATTCGCGTAGGTTTTTCGGGAAAGGCAACGAATCGTGCCATCGGATCGAGCGCAAACGCACCTCGGGACGTGACATTATATCTTACCATGAAACATAGAAATGAGATGCAATAACGCGTTTTAAGAAGCATAAGAACTCTATCCCTACGATACGTAGACATCTGCAAACGCTATTTCCTAGCAAGGAAGTGTCGCATTTACATTCATTTGAAGTGTAAACGAGGAATACATAACACATCGCAATGAATATTACATCTCATCATGCAACATAGAAGTGAGATGCGGTATCACGTTTTAAGAAGCATTAGAACTCTATTGCTACGATACGTAGACATCTGCAAACGCTATTTCCTAGCAAGGAAGAGCCGCATTTACATTCTTCTGAAGAGAATACGAGGTATACATAACACTTTACAATGAATATTATATCCTATCATGCAACATAGAAATGAGATGCGATATCGCGTTTAAAGCAGCATTAGAACTCTATTGCTACGATACGTAGACATCTGCAAACGCTATTTCCTAGCAAGAAAGTGTCGCATTTACACCCATTTGAATCGTAGACGAGGTATACATAACACTTCGCAAATCATATTATATCTTACCATGAAACATAGAATTGTGATGCGATATCGCGTTTTAAGAAGCATTAGAAATCTATTGCTACGATACGTAAACATCTGCAAACGCTATTTCCTAGCAAGGAAGTGTCGCATTCACATTCATTTGAAGTGTAGGCGAGGAATACATAACACTTCGCAAATCATATTATATCTTACCATGAAACATAGAAATGAGATGCGATATCGCGTTTTAAGAAGCATTAGAACACTATTGCTACGATACCTAGACATCTGCAGACGCTATTTCCTAGCAAGGAAGTGTCGCATTTACATTCAGTTGAAGTGTAGACGAGGAATACATAACACTTTACCATGAATATTATATCCCGTCATGCAACATAGAAATGAGATGCGATATCGCGTTTTAAGAAGCATTAGAACTCTATCCCTACGATACGTAAACATCTGCAAATGCCAGTTTCTTGCAAGGAAGTGTCAGATTTACATACTTTTGAAGTGAATGCGAGGTTTATATAACACTTCGCTATGAATATTATTCCTTATCATGAAACATAGAAATGAGATACGATATCACGTTTTAAGAAGCATTAGAACTCTATCCCTACGATACGTAGACATCTGCAAATGCTATTTCCTTGCAAGGAAGTGTCGCATTTACATACGTTTGAAGTGTAGAAATGAGATGCGATATCGCGTTTTAAGAAGCATTAGAACTCTATCTCTACGATACGTAAACATCTGCAAACGCTATTTCCTAGCAAGGAAGTGTCGCATTTACATTCATTTGAATCGTAGACGAGGAATACATGATACTTCGCAAATCATATTATATCTTACCATGAAACATAGAAATGAGATGCGATATCGCGTTTTAAGAAGCATTAGAAAGCTTTTGCTACGATACGTAAACATCTGCAAACGCTACTTCCTAGCGTGGAAGTGTCGCATTCACATTCATTTAAAGTGTAGACGAGAAATACATAACACTTCGCAAATCATATTATATCTTACCATGAAACATAGAAATGAGATGCAATAACGCGTTTTAAGAAGCATAAGAACTCTATCCCTACGATACGTAGACATCTGCAAACGCTATTTCCTAGCAAAGAAGTGTCGCATTTACATTCATTTGAAGTGTAGACGAGGAATACATAACACATCGCAATGAATATTACATCTCATCATGCAACATAGAAGTGAGATGCGGTATCACGTTTTAAGAAGCATTAGAACTCTATTGCTACGATACGTAGACAACTGCAAACGCTATTTCCTAGCAAGGAAGAGCCGCATTTACATTCTTCTGAAGAGAATACGAGGTATACATAACACTTTACAATGAATATTATATCCTATCATGCAACATAGAAATGAGATGCGATATCGCGTTTTAAGCAGCATTAGAACTCTATTGCTACGATACGTAGACATCTGCAAACGCTATTTCCTAGCAAGAAAGTGTCGCATTTACACCCATTTGAATCGTAGACGAGGTATACATAACACTTCGCAAATCATATTATATCTTACCATGAAACATAGAATTGTGATGCGATATCGCGTTTTAAGAAGCATTAGAAATCTATTGCTACGATACGTAGACATCTGCAAACGCTATTTCCTAGCAAGGAAGCGTCGCATTTACATTCATTTGAAGTGTAGACGAGGAATACATAACGCTTCGCAAATCATAATATATCTTACCATGAAACATAGAAATGTGATGCGATATCGAGTTTTAGGAAGCATTAGAAATCTATTGCTACGATACGTAGACATCTGCAAGCGCTATTTCCTTGCAAGGAAGAGTCGCATTCACATTCTTCTGATGAGAATACGAGGTATACATAACACTTTACAATGAATATTATATCCTATCATGCAATATAGAAATGAGATGCGATATCGCGTTTTAAGAAGCATTAGAACACTATCCTTACGATACGTAAACATCTGCAAACGCTATTTCCTAGCAAGGAAGTGTCGCATTTACATTCATTTGAATCGTAGACGAGGGATGCATAACACTTCGCAATGAATATTAAATCTTATCATGAAACATAGATATGAGATGCGATATCTCGTTTTAAGAAGCATTTGAACTCTATTGCTTCGATTCGTAGACATCTGCAAACGCTATTTCCTAGCAAGGAAGTGTCGCATTTACATTCTTCTGAAGTGAATACGAGGTATACATAACACTTTACAATGAATATTATATTCTATCATGCAACATAGAAATGGGATGCGATATCGCGTTTTAAGAAGCATTAGAAGTCTATCCCTACGATACGTAAACATCTGCAAACTTTAATTCCTATTAAGAAAGTGTCGCATTTACATTCATTTGAATCGTAGACGAGGAATGCATAACATTTCGCAATGAATACTAAATCTTATCATGAAACATAATTGAGATGCGATATCTCGATTTAAGAAGTATTTGAAATCTATTGCTTCGATTCGTAGACATCTGCAAACGCTATTTCCTTGCAATGAAGTGTCGCATTTGCATTCTTCTGAAGTGAATACGAGGTATACATAACACATTACAATGAATATTATATCTTATCATGCAACATAGTAATGAGATGCGATATCGCGTTTTAAGAAGCATTAGATCTCTATCCCTACGATACGTAAACATCTGCAAACGCTATTTCCTTCCAAGGAGTTGTCGCATTTACATTCTTCTGAAGAGAATACGAGGTATACATAACACTTTACAAAGAATATTATATCTTATCATGCAACATAGTAATGAGATGCGATATCGCGTTTTAAGAAGCATTAGATCTCTATCCCTACGATACGTAAACATCTGCAAACGCTATTTCCTTGCAAGGAGTTGTCGCATTTACATTCTTCTGAAGAGAATACGAGGTATACATAACACTTTACAAAGAATATTATATCCTATCATGCAACACAGAAATGCGATGCGATATCGCGTCTTAGGAAGCATTAGAAATCTATTGCTACGATACGTAGACATCTGCAAGCGCTATTTCCTTGCAAGGAAGTGTCGCATTTACATTCGTTTGAAGTGTAGAAATGAGATGCGATATCGCGTTTTAAGAAGCATTAGAACTCTATCTCTACGATACGTAAACATCTGCAAACGCTATTTCCTAGCAAGGAAGTGTCGCATTTACATTCTTCTGAAGTGAATACGAGGTATACATAACACTTTACAATGAATATTATATCCTATCATGCAATATAGAAATGAGATGCGATATCGCGTTTTAAGAAGCATTAGAACTCTATCCTTACGATACGTAAACATCTGCAAACGCTATTTCCTAGCAAGGAAGTGTCGCATTTACATCCATTTGAATCGTAGACGAGGAATGCATAACACTTCGCAATGAATATTAAATCTTATCATGAAACATAGATATGAGATGCGATATCTCGTTTTAAGAAGCATTTGAACTCTATTGCTTCGATTCGTAGACATCTGCAAACGCTATTTCCTAGCAAGGAAGTGTCGCATTTACATTCTTCTGAAGTGAATACGAGGTATACATAACACTTTACAATGAATATTATATTCTATCATGCAACATAGAAATGAGATGCGATATCGCGTTTTAAGAAGCATTAGAACTCTATCCCTACGATACGTAAACATCTGCAAACTTTAATTCCTATTAAGAAAGTGTCGCATTTACATTCATTTGAATCGTAGACGAGGAATGCATAACATTTCGCAATGAATACTAAATCTTATCATGAAACATAATTGAGATGCGATATCTCGATTTAAGAAGTATTTGAAATCTATTGCTTCGATTCGTAGACATCTGCAAACGCTATTTCCTTGCAATGAAGTGTCGCATTTGCATTCTTCTGAAGTGAATACGAGGTATACATAACACATTACAATGAATATTATATCTTATCATGCAACATAGTAATGAGATGCGATATCGCGTTTTAAGAAGCATTAGATCTCTATCCCTACGATACGTAAACATCTGCAAACGCTATTTCCTAGCAAGGAAGTGTCGCATTTACATTCATTTGAAGTGTAGACGAGGAATACATAACACTTCGCAAATCATATTATATCTTGCCATGAAATATAGAGATGAGATGCGATATCGCGTTTTAAGAAGCATTAGAACAATATTGCTACGATAGGTAGACATTCGCAAACGCTATTTCCTTGCAAGGAAGTGTCGCATTTACATTCATTTGAAGTGTAGACGAGGAATACATAACACTTCGCAAATCATATTATATCTTACCATGAAACATAGAAATGAGATGCGATATCGCGTTTTAAGAAGTATTGGAAACCTATTGCTACGATACGTAGACATCTGCAAACGCTATTTCCTAGCGAGGAAGTGTCGCATTCACATTCATTTGAAGTGTAGACGAGGAATACATAACTCTTCGCAAATCATATTATATCTTACCATGAAACATTGAAATGAGATGCGATATCCTCTTTTAAGAAGCATTGGAAATCTATTGCTACGATACGTAGACATCTGCAAACGCTATTTCCTAGCGAGGAAGTTTCGCATTTACATTCATTTGAAGTGTTGACGAGGAATACATGATACTTCGCAAATCATATTATATCTTACCATGAAACATAGAAATGAGATGCGATATAGCGTTTTAAGAGGCATTGGAAATCTATTGCTACGATACGTCGACACCTGCAAACGCTATTTCCTAGCGAGGAAGTGTCGCATTCACATTCATTTGAAGTGTAGACGAGGAATTAATAACACTTCTTAAATCATATTATATCTTACCATGAAACATAGAAATGAGATGCGATATCGCGTTTTAAGAAGCATTAGAACTCTATTGCTGCGATACCTAGACATCTGCAGACGCTATTTCCTAGCGAGGAAGTGTCGCATTTACATTCATTTGAAGTGTAGACGAGGAATACATGATACTTCGCAAATCATATTATATCTTACCATGAAACATAGAAATGAGATGCGATATCGCGTTTTAAGAATCATTAGAACTCTGTTGCTGCGATACCTAGACATCTGCAGACGCTATTTCCTAGCAAGGTAGTGTCGCATTTACATTCATTTGAAGTGTAGACGAGGAATACATAACACTTCCGAAATCATAATATATCTTACCATGAAACATAGAAGTGAGATGCAATATCTCGTTTTAAGAAGCATTTGAACTCTATTGCTTCGATACGTAGACATCTGCAAACGCTATTTCCTTGCAAGGAGGTGTCGCATTTACATTCATTTGAAGTGTAGACGAGGAATACATAACACTTCGCAAATCATATTATATCTTGCCATGAAACATAGAAATGAGATGCGATATCGCGTTTTAAGAATCATAAGAACTCTATTGCTACGATACGTAGACATCTGCAAACGCTATTTCCGTGCAAGGAAGTTTCGCATTTACATTCATTTGAATCGTAGACGAGGAATGCATAACACTTCGCAATGAATATTATATCTTATCATGAAACATAGATATGAGATGCAATATCTCGTTTTAAGAAGCATTTGAACTCTATTGCTTCGATACGTAGACATCTGCAAACGCTATTTCCTAGCAAGGAAGTGTCGCATTTACATTCATTTGAAGTGTAGACGAGGAATACATAACACTTCGCAAATCATATTATATCTTACCATGAAACATAGAAATGAGATGCGATATCGCGTTTTAAGAAGCATTAGAACACTATTGCTACGATACCTAGACATCTGCAGACGCTATTTCCTAGCAAGGAAGTGTCGCATTTACATTCAGTTGAAGTGTAGACGAGGAATACATAACACTTTACCATGAATATTATATCCCGTCATGCAACATAGAAATGGGATGCGATATCGCGTTTTAAGAAGCATTAGAACTCTATCCCTACGATACGTAAACATCTGCAAATGCCAGTTTCTTGCAAGGAAGTGTCGCATTTACATACTTTTGAAGTGAATGCGAGGTTTATATAACACTTCGCAATGAATATTATTCCTTATCATGAAACATAGAAATGAGATACGATATCACGTTTTAAGAAGCATTAGAACTCTATCCCTACGATACGTATACATCTGCAAATGCTATTTCCTTGCAAGGAAGTGTCGCATTTACATTCGTTTGAAGTGTAGAAATGAGATGCGATATCGCGTTTTAAGAAGCATTAGAACTCTATCTCTACGATACGTAAACATCTGCAAACGCTATTTCCTAGCAAGGAAGTGTCGCATTTACATTCATTTGAAGTGTAGACGAGGAATACATAACACTTCGCAAATCATATTATATCTTGCCATGAAATATAGAGATGAGATGCGATATCGCGTTTTAAGAAGCATTAGAACAATATTGCTACGATAGGTAGACATTCGCAAACGCTATTTCCTTGCAAGGAAGTGTCGCATTTACATTCATTTGAAGTGTAGACGAGGAATACATAACACTTCGCAAATCATATTATATCTTACCATGAAACATAGAAATGAGATGCGATATCGCGTTTTAAGAAGTATTGGAAACCTATTGCTACGATACGTAGACATCTGCAAACGCTATTTCCTAGCGAGGAAGTGTCGCATTCACATTCATTTGAAGTGTAGACGAGGAATACATAACTCTTCGCAAATCATATTATATCTTACCATGAAACATTGAAATGAGATGCGATATCCTCTTTTAAGAAGCATTGGAAATCTATTGCTACGATACGTAGACATCTGCAAACGCTATTTCCTAGCGAGGAAGTTTCGCATTTACATTCATTTGAAGTGTAGACGAGGAATACATGATACTTCGCAAATCATATTATATCTTACCATGAAACATAGAAATGAGATGCGATATAGCGTTTTAAGAGGCATTGGAAATCTATTGCTACGATACGTCGACACCTGCAAACGCTATTTCCTAGCGAGGAAGTGTCGCATTCACATTCATTTGAAGTGTAGACGAGGAATTAATAACACTTCTTAAATCATATTATATCTTACCATGAAACATAGAAATGAGATGCGATATCGCGTTTTAAGAAGCATTAGAACTCTATTGCTGCGATACCTAGACATCTGCAGACGCTATTTCCTAGCGAGGAAGTGTCGCATTTACATTCATTTGAAGTGTAGACGAGGAATACATGATACTTCGCAAATCATATTATATCTTACCATGAAACATAGAAATGAGATGCGATATCGCGTTTTAAGAATCATTAGAACTCTGTTGCTGCGATACCTAGACATCTGCAGACGCTATTTCCTAGCAAGGTAGTGTCGCATTTACATTCATTTGAAGTGTAGACGAGGAATACATAACACTTCCGAAATCATAATATATCTTACCATGAAACATAGAAGTGAGATGCAATATCTCGTTTTAAGAAGCATTTGAACTCTATTGCTTCGATACGTAGACATCTGCAAACGCTATTTCCTTGCAAGGAGGTGTCGCATTTACATTCATTTGAAGTGTAGACGAGGAATACATAACACTTCGCAAATCATATTATATCTTGCCATGAAACATAGAAATGAGATGCGATATCGCGTTTTAAGAATCATAAGAACTCTATTGCTACGATACGTAGACATCTGCAAACGCTATTTCCGTGCAAGGAAGTTTCGCATTTACATTCATTTGAATCGTAGACGAGGAATGCATAACACTTCGCAATGAATATTATATCTTATCATGAAACATAGATATGAGATGCAATATCTCGTTTTAAGAAGCATTTGAACTCTATTGCTTCGATACGTAGACATCTGCAAACGCTATTTCCTAGCAAGGAAGTGTCGCATTTACATTCATTTGAAGTGTAGACGAGGAATACATAACACTTCGCAAATCATATTATATCTTACCATGAAACATAGAAATGAGATGCGATATCGCGTTTTAAGAAGCATTAGAACACTATTGCTACGATACCTAGACATCTGCTGTGACGTCAGGCGCACCGCCTGCCACCCTCTGGCGCCAACCAGCATCCGCAGCATCCGCAACCGGGACACCGCTCTCCCGCCAGCACCTGTATCAGCATCCCCCGTACACGGGCCGCACGACGATTCGACGCCCAGAGACGAGGAGACAACGCTACGAGGATGAGGAATACCTCCCCGCGTACGAATCCCGATCACCTGTGATCACACAACCGTACGCTTACTTTTCATACACGCGATTCTAGATTAAGCACTCTACACGAATCATGTACATACACAACCCAACACACACCTAAATATAAGCAGATATTTGTACAATCATAATTTCTAAGTCGTATAGAATATAAGCTGCGATGCGCGCCCGCGCGCACTCGACGCTCGCGGCTCACGCTGAACGCGAGCCGCACCCCACTCCGAGTGGCCGCCCCACTCCGATCGTACGCCCCACTCACGGGGCCCAGCGACTCGCGCGCCACGCAACCCGAGGAGGTCGCGGACGCGCGACCGAGAGACGAGTTCCTTCGAGTCCGATCTCCGAGACGGTTCTAATCTCAACCTCCGAGCAATACGCTCCCCTGCCACGAGCTATCAGCTCTCATGCAGCCGACTCTATCGCATCTCCCTTAGCGGAGTCCTTATTATAACTTATTACTATTTCCATTTCATATTATATCGTTAGTTGATAACTTAGACTTAGTAAAGTGTAGTAGGATAGTTATATTATAGAATATACTCTTGTTTTACCAAATCCAAGTCTCTTTATTCGAATACAAGCTCCTTAAATTCTATTCCACGTGTACGCTCGCGATTCTTATTCAATTCACACGATTCATCTGCGACAGCTCTGTACGCTGGACAGTCTTTGAGCGCACCAACGCTCGACTGCTCTCGCTGCATTCCTATCGTATCCAAGGTATCTTGAACAAGGATCGACCTCGGTAAGCCAGAGCGCACCATCGCTTGGCCGAGCCGTATTCCGTCCTAGTGCAAGCGCCTTTGATGAATCCCGAGCCTCCGAAAAGGCGTACACGACGCGCGGGTAGGAAAGAATATCTACGCCGTCTCATTCGCGAATACGCGAGTTGTACTTCCGGACATCCATACGTCTGCAACGCTGTTTCCGTTCCTGCGAAGGAGGTCTTCGCAGCCGTACGTCCAATTCGAATCCAGGATCGCCCGGTTCCAGCGCCAGTTTCCTCCAGCCGTAGCTCGCCTGCCTGGAGACTCATTCCCGTCGACGCTCCGCCGATCCAGCCGTACGCCGCTGCTATTCCGGTCACGGATCCACGGCGCCACAGATACCTGGAACGAGAGGCGAAACAGTATTAAGAAGACGTCGAAAGGTAAGTTTTAGGCGTAATTTTGGTTAGATCGAGTTCCGACCGCCAACGAACCCGGCCCCAGCGCAATTCGCGTAGGTTTTTCGGGAAAGGCTACGAATCGTGCCATCGGATCGAGCGCAAACGCACCTCGGGACGTGACACGAAAGATATTTTTGGTGACAGCGGTGGGATAGCCACGCGTTCTCCACGGAAATTCTGCCGTCCGAGACCGCGAAACAAGCCATGGCAACGAGAACTCCACCGACCAAAACGCGCCAGCAAGCGCAACGGGCCGCCGCGATGCACGAAACTGATCGCGATAAACGCACAAATAGGGCATTAGATTTTCAAGACGCTCTCGGCGAGCTTACTCAAGATACCGCGCAAGCAGGCACATCGGCGAAAAACGTAGAATCGACCGATCCAACTACGGTGACCTTGCTTCAACAAGTTGAAATGCTCCGTCGCGAAATTGAAGCTATCCGCCGAACTCCAGATCTAGCACGCGACGATACAGTGCCGTTGGAAATTCCGCGTATAGACCCGATTTCCGCACAAGGTTCGAGTCAAATATCCGCCGTAACCAACCCGCAACATGACGAGCTTTCGCTCAAGCAAGCGCTTGAAGCCGTACCGACGTTCGACGGACAAAATATTCCGGTACTCCAATTTACGCGGGCTTGCAAACGGGCTTACGAACTAATTCCGAACGGGTGCGAGCGCACGTTTACGCGCCTTCTGAAGGGCAAATTGAAGGGCCGCGCTTATGCCGCGTTAGAGGACGAGCCGTGCCAGACGATTCTGGAATTAACTGATATTCTTCGATGTTCGTTCGGACCCGTGAAATCCGCCGATCACTACAGGGGCGAACTCACCAATATATACATGCGTGCCAACGAGCACATTTTAGATTATATTGGACGGGTAAAGGACCTGAAGACAGCCATAATTGACTGCGACAGACTCGCGCGTCGCGATCCCCAAGAGTCCTTAGAAAGCGTAAACAAACTCGCGTCACAGTGCTTCAGGGACGGACTTATTCCCGAAATAAGAATTCAGATGCCGATAGATCCATACAACACCCTGCAGCAAATTTTCACAAGAGCACGCGAACTCTTTCAAATTCACGAACGCGACTTACAACGTCTAGGCAAAACGCGACCACGCGCGGAATCTCGCGAAAAACTCGTAGACATTATCTGCAGTAAATGCAACAACACGGGACATTACGCGACCGAATGTCGGCTCAGAACCGTACCTCAATACCGATCACGGGAATATCGAGACCCATACCTGCGTCCCAGGGACGCACCGCTTCCCGCTCAACGCCCGTCCTACGAACAGCCGCGACAAATTTTAGACAGGGACGCGCAAAAATTTTGCAAATATTGTAAAAACCCGGGGCACAGCATAGACGAATGCCGTAAGAGAAGATATAATAACAATTTGAACAGGGACTCGGGAAACGACGGTGGCCTCCGTACCCGCCGCGAGACAGGTCGCGAGGCCCTACCGCAAATACGAACTCTCGCAGCGAACAATTCCGACGAGGAAGTAGGAGAAACGCCGCAATAAATATCACCGGGAAAGCAAGCACGCCTACCGTGATAATTAAATCCGATCATTTAATCTGTCCAACCCGATTTATGATAGACACCGGGGCAGAGATAAACATTATCAAACGATCGGCATTAAAATCCTCCGCGCGAATCGACTCTTCGGAAATAGTGATTATAACGGGTGTAACCGACGGCAAAACAGCCACCTTAGGGACGGTGAACCTGGTAATCTTCGACCGCGTCGTCCCCTTCAATGTAGTCGAGGACAATTTTCCCTTAAAGCCTAACGGAATCCTCGGCTCGGGCTTTTGTAAGGACGCGGAAATTTCCTTCCTTAAGAAATTTATCAAATGGAACGGGCAGAAAATCCCTTTCGTAGAGGATGTCGAGCCAACCGAAGAACCGTCGTCGCGCCCGGAGACCGCTCCTCACTTACCAGCGAAAAATAAACAAACGTCGCGCACTAAATCTATTTCTCCTCCGACGCCGCCGCAATCATCGCCCCCTCCGAAACGCGATGCACCGGCGAAATCTAAACCCAGAACGGATAAGAAGGCCGTTTCTTCGAAGCAAAGAGATCAGATCTCGATTCCTCCGCGATCAAATGTCGGAATAAAGGTTCGCGTGATAAACTCCGATATCCCAGAAGGAATAATTCCGAGAATTAATTTAGCACCGGGAATATTTTTCGGGAACGCCCTAGTCAGAGTGGTCCATGGCAAGGCGATTACAAGAATAATAAATTCATCAGATCGCACGATCAAAATCGCATTGCCAGACGTAAAACTCGAACCGGCTCAAATTATGACTCCCCTCCACGAGGAGGGCAGTCCCTCTCTGTTTCCAATTTTTTCCAATTCGAAAAAATACGCTGTATCCGCCGCACCGATCGGCTCTTCCCACAAAAGGGAAATTTCTACTTCTATTTCAAATCAGACATCGTATTCGACACGCGAGCTTCCTCCTTCTCGGTGCCAAGTAATAAACAAGCACCGAATTTCCTACGCGCAAGCGGTAAAAACCAATGTAAAGCGAGATGCAAAATCGAAATCTCCGCTATCACCGCAAACCGCCGACTCTCCGCAATCTCGCGTGGACCGTATACTCAGTCTCCTTCGTCTCGATCACCTCAATAAGGAGGAAAAAGAACACGTCGTCCGCCTCGTCGAAAGCTCGCAGCATCTCTTCCATATCCAAGGCGACAAATTAGGACACACTTCGGCCACCACGCATAAAATACCAACCGTTGACGACCGACCCGTCAACGTGAAGCAATATCGCTTTCCCCCGGCACATAAGGAGGAAATTCGCCGTCAAGTCGAACACTTTTTACAAAACGATGTCATCTCTCCGTCCAAATCGCCTTATAATTCACCACTGTGGGTAGTGCCCAAGAAGCCTGATTCCTTGGGCAATAAACAGTGGCGCGTCGTTATCGACTACCGAGCTCTGAACGAGAAGTCTGTCGCCGACGCGTACCCCCTCCCTTGCATCACGGAGATTCTCGATCAGCTCGGTAGCGCGAAATACTTCAGTACTTTCGATCTCGCGAGCGGGTTCCATCAGATCCCTATGGAACCCGCCGACGCTCCGAAAACCGCTTTTTCTACGCCCCACGGGCACTATGAGTTCAAAAGAATGCCCTTCGGGTTGAAAAACGCGCCCGCGACGTTCCAGAGGCTGATGGACAACGTCCTCTCCGGCCTCCAGGGGAACGAGGTATTCGTCTACCTCGATGATATCGTGGTCTACGCCAGCTCTCTGCAGGAGCACCGAGTAAAATTTGAAAAATTAACAAAAAGGCTCAAGGAAGCCAACCTAGTTTTGCAACCTGATAAGTGCGAATTCCTGCGAAGAGAGGTTAGCTATTTAGGCCACATTATCAGCGAGCACGGGGTAAAACCGGACCCCGCGAAAATAAGCGCGGTGAAAAATTTTCCACGTCCACAGAACGCCAAACAAATTAAACAATTCCTCGGTCTTGCGGGATATTACAGGCGTTTCATTGCTAATTTCTCGCGTATCGCTAAACCTCTGACCAATCTGTTAAAAAAGGACGCGCCTTTCGTGTGGCGCAACGATCAAGAAAACTCATTTGTACAACTTCGCGATTGCCTGTGCGAGGCTCCTATACTCCAATATCCGAACTTTAAGCAGCCGTTCGTTATAACCACCGATGCATCTGCCGAAGCGATCGGCGCTATTCTCAGTCAAGGCCCGATAGGTCGCGATCTGCCGATCGCGTACACGTCGCGATTACTCAATACTGCGGAGCGAAATTATTCTACGATCGAGAAGGAGTGTCTGGCGATCGTCTACGCCGTCCACTATTTCCGGCCATACATCTACGGTAACCAGTTCAAACTCGTTACCGACCATCGGCCGTTAGTGTGGATGAACTCGGTCAAAGATCCATCCAGTAGACTCGTTCGTTGGAGGCTTAAGCTTGCTGAATTTGATTATGAGATGGTATACAAAAGCGGCAAAACCAACCTCAATGCGGACGCACTATCGCGGAATCCCGCCCGAGTTTTCCCGCTTTCCCACGCACTTGATTCGGAGGATGACATCTTCGATGTCTCCCCGGAAGTTCGAAGGAAATACACCACTCCAGCTCCTCCTCCTACACCGGTAACGTCGGGAACCGACGTACCGACGCCCGACGCTCCCTCACTTACCGACACCTCGTCAACTCCGCACACAACCGATAATCCCGAAATCTATGTCCCCGCACCGAATGAATACATCAGGCGAGAGCCTTTGTTTAAATACAGTCGCGACTCACTGTCAACCAGACGAGACAATATTGTCATTTTCGTCACGCAGTCAGGACACCCTTACGACGCGGGTGCCCAAGAACTCGAAAAAACCGGACAATTCCTTCCCAACGAAAACATCGTCCTTTCCAGATCCAAAGTTGTGAAAATAGAAAACGAGTACCAAATCCAGCTTCCGATCGTGGAACATCCAAGCCGATCAGTCGATTTCCAAACCACGGTCGAAGCATTTCGATCACTATACGACGTCGTAAACGAACTCCAGTTAACAACATTCAGTATCGCACAGATCTCCCTTGATTCTATTCCATGGTCCCGAGTCCGAAAAATCCTCGAGGACCTATTTTACGAATCGAACGTTCAAATAACGGTCTGTCAGGGGCTGATTCGAACTCCGCCAGTCCAAGATAGACTGAAAATAATACAGGAGAACCACGACACACCTGTGGGAGGCCACAAGGGTGTGAATAAAACATACACTCGTATTAGGCAACAATACTTTTGGCCCAATATGAAGTTGCAAATCCAAGAATACATCGGCAAATGCAAAAGCTGCCAAACGGAAAAACTGGTCAGAGTAAAAACGAGACAACCTCTCACTCTAACCGATACCCCCGGCAGGGCTTTTGACAAAATCTCGATGGACGTTATGGGTCCTCTTCCCGAAACACCAGATGGTTTCACAAACATATTAACAATCCAAGACCTACTAACAAAATTCTCCGTCGCAATTCCCCTTAAAACCACCACGGCCGTAGACATTGCGGATGCATTGATTCGAGAGTTTATCTGTAAGTTCGGATGCCCCAAGGGCATACTGACAGATCAGGGCTCCAATTTTATAAATAGCCTGATAAAAGCCATCGCTATCAAATTCAGAATCAAGCAGTACAAGTCCACCGCATTCCATCCGCAAACGAACGGGTCCGTCGAAAGATCTCACCACGTCTTGGCCGAGTATCTGAAACACTATATCGAGTCGAGTAACGAATGGGAGAAATGGTTACCGTACGCGATGTTCGCATACAACACCAGCGTACACGAGGGTACGTTATACACCCCTCACGAACTAGTGTTCGGTAGAATAGCTAGAACGCCATCAGCCACTCCTTTTCAAGACAACACCGAAAATGAGACATACAGCGACTATCTCATTCAACTCAACGAAAGAATTTCCAAATCGCAGGAGCTCGCCAAAGATAATTTAGATAACGCCAAACGCAGATCGAAATTCTATTACGACCGCAAAGTCAATGTCAAAAATTTCGAGGTAGGACAGTGGGTGTACCTTTTAAAGGAACCAAATAAGCATAAATTCCAAGCTCAGTATTCAGGACCCTACCGAATACTCGAAATTTTAGGCAACTGCAACGTAAAGTTAAATGTAAAGGGTCGACATAAAATCGTACACACGAACAAAATTAAGCTATGTAAACGAATGCAAGGTATGCACAGTGTGAATGCGAATGAGTTAAAAATAAGAAAAACTGGAACTGTAGTCAGTGAATATAGTGTAAAAGACGCTGAAAGCGAAAGTGAACAAAGTGGAATGAACAAGTCAACGAGAAGCATCAACCGCGGTCCAGCGGTCATCCACCCTCGCCGGGATGAATCAGGAGAGAGCCTCCAACCCCTGCGACAGTCAACCAGGGGAACCACGAAACGGGCCCAGCAGTCCGACACACGCTCCACAGACAAGAGATCTCGGCATTGCCGAGATTCTTTTTCCAAGGGGGGTGGTGTGACGTCAGGCGCACCGCCTGCCACCCTCTGGCGCCAACCAGCATCCGCAGCATCCGCAACCGGGACACCGCTCTCCCGCCAGCACCTGTATCAGCATCCCCCGTACACGGGCCGCACGACGATTCGACGCCCAGAGACGAGGAGACAACGCTACGAGGATGAGGAATACCTCCCCGCGTACGAATCCCGATCACCTGCGATCACACAACCGTACGCTTACTTTTCATACACGCGATTCTAGATTAAGCACTCTACACGAATCATGTACATACACAACCCAACACACACCTAAATATAAGCAGATATTTGTACAATCATAATTTCTAAGTCGTATAGAATATAAGCTGCGATGCGCGCCCGCGCGCACTCGACGCTCGCGGCTCACGCTGAACGCGAGCCGCACCCCACTCCGAGTGGCCGCCCCACTCCGATCGTACGCCCCACTCACGGGGCCCAGCGACTCGCGCGCCACGCAACCCGAGGAGGTCGCGGACGCGCGACCGAGAGACGAGTTCCTTCGAGTCCGATCTCCGAGACGGTTCTAATCTCAACCTCCGAGCAATACGCTCCCCTGCCACGAGCTATCAGCTCTCATGCAGCCGACTCTATCGCATCTCCCTTAGCGGAGTCCTTATTATAACTTATTACTATTTCCATTTCATATTATATCGTTAGTTGATAACTTAGACTTAGTAAAGTGTAGTAGGATAGTTATATTATAGAATATACTCTTGTTTTACCAAATCCAAGTCTCTTTATTCGAATACAAGCTCCTTAAATTCTATTCCACGTGTACGCTCGCGATTCTTATTCAATTCACACGATTCATCTGCGACAGCTCTGTACGCTGGACAGTCTTTGAGCGCACCAACGCTCGACTGCTCTCGCTGCATTCCTATCGTATCCAAGGTATCTTGAACAAGGATCGACCTCGGTAAGCCAGAGCGCACCATCGCTTGGCCGAGCCGTATTCCGTCCTAGTGCAAGCGCCTTTGATGAATCCCGAGCCTCCGAAAAGGCGTACACGACGCGCGGGTAGGAAAGAATATCTACGCCGTCTCATTCGCGAATACGCGAGTTGTACTTCCGGACATCCATACGTCTGCAACGCTGTTTCCGTTCCTGCGAAGGAGGTCTTCGCAGCCGTACGTCCAATTCGAATCCAGGATCGCCCGGTTCCAGCGCCAGTTTCCTCCAGCCGTAGCTCGCCTGCCTGGAGACTCATTCCCGTCGACGCTCCGCCGATCCAGCCGTACGCCGCTGCTATTCCGGTCACGGATCCACGGCGCCACAGATACCTGGAACGAGAGGCGAAACAGTATTAAGAAGACGTCGAAAGGTAAGTTTTAGGCGTAATTTTGGTTAGATCGAGTTCCGACCGCCAACGAACCCGGCCCCAGCGCAATTCGCGTAGGTTTTTCGGGAAAGGCTACGAATCGTGCCATCGGATCGAGCGCAAACGCACCTCGGGACGTGACACTGCAGACGCTATTTCCTAGCAAGGAAGTGTCGCATTTACATTCAGTTGAAGTGTAGACGAGGAATACATAACACTTTACCATGAATATTATATCCCGTCATGCAACATAGAAATGGGATGCGATATCGCGTTTTAAGAAGCATTAGAACTCTATCCCTACGATACGTAAACATCTGCAAATGCCAGTTTCTTGCAAGGAAGTGTCGCATTTACATACTTTTGAAGTGAATGCGAGGTTTATATAACACTTCGCAATGAATATTATTCCTTATCATGAAACATAGAAATGAGATACGATATCACGTTTTAAGAAGCATTAGAACTCTATCCCTACGATACGTATACATCTGCAAATGCTATTTCCTTGCAAGGAAGTGTCGCATTTACATTCGTTTGAAGTGTAGAAATGAGATGCGATATCGCGTTTTAAGAAGCATTAGAACTCTATCTCTACGATACGTAAACATCTGCAAACGCTATTTCCTAGCAAGGAAGTGTCGCATTTACATTCATTTGAAGTGTAGACGAGGAATACATAACACTTCGCAAATCATATTATATCTTGCCATGAAATATAGAGATGAGATGCGATATCGCGTTTTAAGAAGCATTAGAACAATATTGCTACGATAGGTAGACATTCGCAAACGCTATTTCCTTGCAAGGAAGTGTCGCATTTACATTCATTTGAAGTGTAGACGAGGAATACATAACACTTCGCAAATCATATTATATCTTACCATGAAACATAGAAATGAGATGCGATATCGCGTTTTAAGAAGTATTGGAAACCTATTGCTACGATACGTAGACATCTGCAAACGCTATTTCCTAGCGAGGAAGTGTCGCATTCACATTCATTTGAAGTGTAGACGAGGAATACATAACTCTTCGCAAATCATATTATATCTTACCATGAAACATTGAAATGAGATGCGATATCCTCTTTTAAGAAGCATTGGAAATCTATTGCTACGATACGTAGACATCTGCAAACGCTATTTCCTAGCGAGGAAGTTTCGCATTCACATTCATTTGAAGTGTAGACGAGGAATACATAACACTTCGCAATGAATATTATACCTTATCATGACACATAGAAATGAGACGCGATATCTCGTTTTAAGAAGCATTAGAATTCCATCCATACGATACGTAGACATCTGCAATCGATATCTCCTATCAAAGATGTGTCGCATTTACATTCATTTGAAGCGTAAAGGAGGAATACATGACACATCGCAATGAATATTATATCTCACCATGGAACATAGTAATGAGATGCGATATCTCGTTTTAAGAAGCATTTGAACTCTATTGCTGCGATACGTAGACATCTGCAAACGCTATTTCCTTGCAAGGAAGTGTCGCATTTACATTCTTTTGAAGTGAATGCGAGGTTTACATGACACTTCGCAATGAATATTATACCTTATCATGAAACATAGAAATGAGATGCGATATCTCGTTTTAAGAAGAATCTGAACTCTATTGCTTCGCTTCGTAGAGATCTCCAAACGCTATATCCTAGCAAGGAAGTGTCGCATTTACATTCATTTGAAGTGTAGACGAGGAATACATAACACTTCGCATATCATATTATATCTTACCATGAAACATAGAAATGAGATGCGATATCGCGTTTTAAGAATCATAAGAACTCTATTGCTACGATACGTAGACATCTGCAAACGCTATTTCCTTGCAAGGAAGTGTCGCATTTACATTCATTTGAATCGTAGACGAGGAATGCATAACTCACCGCAATGAATATTATATCTTATCATGAAACATAGATATGAGATTCAATATCTCGTTTTAAGAAGCATTTGAACTCTATTTCTTCGATACGTAGACATCTGCAAACGCTATTTCCTTGCAAGGAAGTGTCGCATTTACATTCATTTGAAGTGTAGACTAGGAATACATAACACTTCACAAATCATATTATATCTTACCATGAAACATAGAAATGAGATGCGATATCGCGTTTTAAGAAGCATTAGAAACCTATTGCTACGATACGTAGACATCTGCAAACGCTATTTCCTTGCAGGGAAGTGTCGCATTTACATTCATTTGAAGTGTAGACGAGGAATACATAACACTTCGCACATCATATTATATCTTACCATGAAACATAGAAATGAGATGCGATATCGCGTATTAAGAAGCATTAGAAACCTATTGCTACGATACGTAGACATCTGCAAACGCTATTTCCTTGCAAGGAAGTGTCGCATTTACATTCATTTGAAGTGTAGACGAGGAATACATAACACTTCGCAATTCATATTATATCTTTCCATGAAACATAGAAATGAGATGCGATATCGCGTTTCAAGAATCATAAGAACTCTATTGCTACGATACGTAGACATCTGCAAACGCTATTTCCTTGCAAGGAAGTGTCGCATTCACATTCATTTGAAGTGTAGACGAGGAATACATAACACTTCGCAATGAATATTATACCTTATTATGACACGTAGAAATGAGACGCGATATCTCGTTTTAAGAAGCATTAGAACTCCATCCATACGATACGTAGACATCTGCAATCGATATCTCCTATCAAAGATGTGTCGCATTTACATTCATTTGAAGCGTAAAGGAGGAATACATGACACATCGCAATGTATATTATATCTCACCATGGAACATAGTAATGAGATGCGATATCTCGTTTTAAGAAGCATTTGAACTCTACTGCTGCGATACGTAGACATCTGCAAACGCTATTTCCTTGCAAGGAAGTGTCGCATTTACATTCTTTTGAAGTGAATGCGAGGTTTACATGACACTTCGCAATGAATATTATACCTTATCATGAAACATAGAAATGAGATGCGATATCTCGTTTTAAGAAGAATCTGAACTCTATTGCTACGATACGTAAACTTCTGCAAACGCTACTTCCTAGCGTGGAAGTGTCGCATTCACATTCATTTAAAGTGTAGACGAGAAATACATAACACTTCGCAAATCATATTATATCTTACCATGAAACATAGAAATGAGATGCAATAACGCGTTTTAAGATGCATAAGAACTCTATCCCTACGATACGTAGACATCTGCAAACGCTATTTCCTAGCAAGGAAGTATCGCATTTACATTCATTTGAAGTGTAGACGAGGAATACATAACACATCGCAATGAATATTACATCTCATCATGCAACATAGAAGTGAGATGCGGTATCACGTTTTAAGAAGCATTAGAACTCTATTGCTACGATACGTAGACATCTGCAAACGCTATTTCCTAGCAAGGAAGAGCCGCATTTACATTCTTCTGAAGAGAATACGAGGTATACATAACACTTTACAATGAATATTATATCCTATCATGCAACATAGAAATGAGATGCGATATCGCGTTTTAAGCAGCATTAGAACTCTATTGCTACGATACGTAGACATCTGCAAACGCTATTTCCTAGCAAGAAAGTGTCGCATTTACACCCATTTGAATCGTAGACGAGGTATACATAACACTTCGCAAATCATATTATATCTTACCATGAAACATAGAATTGTGATGCGATATCGCGTTTTAAGCAGCATTAGAAATCTATTGCTACGATACGTAGACATCTGCAAACGCTATTTCCTAGCAAGGAAGTGTCGCATTCACATTCATTTGAAGTGTAGGCGAGGAATACATAACACTTCGCAAATCATATTATATCTTACCATGAAACATAGAAATGAGATGCGATATCGCGTTTTAAGAAGCATTAGAACACTATTGCTACGATACCTAGACATCTGCAGACGCTATTTCCTAGCAAGGAAGTGTCGCATTTACATTCAGTTGAAGTGTAGACGAGGAATACATAACACTTTACCATGAATATTATATCCCGACATGCAACATAGAAATGAGATGCGATATCGCGTTTTAAGAAGCATTAGAACTCTATCCCTACGATACGTAAACATCTGCAAATGCCAGTTTCTTGCAAGGAAGTGTCAGATTTACATACTTTTGAAGTGAATGCGAGGTTTATATAACACTTCGCTATGAATATTATTCCTTATCATGAAACATAGAAATGAGATACGATATCACGTTTTAAGAAGCATTAGAACTCTATCCCTACGATACGTAGACATCTGCAAATGCTATTTCCTTGCAAGGAAGTGTCGCATTTACATACGTTTGAAGTGTAGAAATGAGATGCGATATCGCGTTTTAAGAAGCATTAGAACTCTATCTCTACGATACGTAAACATCTGCAAACGCTATTTCCTAGCAAGGAAGTGTCGCATTTACATTCATTTGAATCGTAGACGAGGAATACATGATACTTCGCAAATCATATTATATCTTACCATGAAACATAGAAATGAGATGCGATATCGCGTTTTAAGAAGCATTAGAAAGCTTTTGCTACGATACGTAAACATCTGCAAACGCTACTTCTTAGCGTGGAAGTGTCGCATTCACATTCATTTAAAGTGTAGACGAGAAATACATAACACTTCGCAAATCATATTATATCTTACCATGAAACATAGAAATGAGATGCAATAACGCGTTTTAAGAAGCATAAGAACTCTATCCCTACGATACGTAGACATCTGCAAACGCTATTTCCTAGCAAGGAAGTGTCGCATTTACATTCATTTGAAGTGTAGACGAGGAATACATAACACATCGCAATGAATATTACATCTCATCATGCAACATAGAAGTGAGATGCGGTATCACGTTTTAAGAAGCATTAGAACTCTATTGCTACGATACGTAGACAACTGCAAACGCTATTTCCTAGCAAGGAAGAGCCGCATTTACATTCTTCTGAAGAGAATACGAGGTATACATAACACTTTACAATGAATATTATATCCTATCATGCAACATAGAAATGAGATGCGATATCGCGTTTTAAGCAGCATTAGAACTCTATTGCTACGATACGTAGACATCTGCAAACGCTATTTCCTAGCAAGAAAGTGTCGCATTTACACCCATTTGAATCGTAGACGAGGTATACATAACACTTCGCAAATCATATTATATCTTACCATGAAACATAGAATTGTGATGCGATATCGCGTTTTAAGAAGCATTAGAAATCTATTGCTACGATACGTAGACATCTGCAAACGCTATTTCCTAGCAAGGAAGCGTCGCATTTACATTCATTTGAAGTGTAGACGAGAAATACATAACGCTTCGCAAATCATAATATATCTTACCATGAAACATAGAAATGTGATGCGATATCGAGTTTTAGGAAGCATTAGAAATCTATTGCTACGATACGTAGACATCTGCAAGCGCTATTTCCTTGCAAGGAAGAGTCGCATTTACATTCTTCTGATGAGAATACGAGGTATACATAACACTTTACAATGAATATTATATCCTATCATGCAATATAGAAATGAGATGCGATATCGCGTTTTAAGAAGCATTAGAACACTATCCTTACGATACGTAAACATCTGCAAACGCTATTTCCTAGCAAGGAAGTGTCGCATTTACATTCATTTGAATCGTAGACGAGGGATGCATAACACTTCGCAATGAATATTAAATCTTATCATGAAACATAGATATGAGATGCGATATCTCGTTTTAAGAAGCATTTGAACTCTATTGCTTCGATTCGTAGACATCTGCAAACGCTATTTCCTAGCAAGGAAGTGTCGCATTTACATTCTTCTGAAGTGAATACGAGGTATACATAACACTTTACAATGAATATTATATTCTATCATGCAACATAGAAATGAGATGCGATATCGCGTTTTAAGAAGCATTAGAACTCTATCCCTACGATACGTAAACATCTGCAAACTTTAATTCCTATTAAGAAAGTGTCGCATTTACATTCATTTGAATCGTAGACGAGGAATGCATAACATTTCGCAATGAATACTAAATCTTATCATGAAACATAATTGAGATGCGATATCTCGATTTAAGAAGTATTTGAAATCTATTGCTTCGATTCGTAGACATCTGCAAACGCTATTTCCTTGCAATGAAGTGTCGCATTTGCATTCTTCTGAAGTGAATACGAGGTATACATAACACATTACAATGAATATTATATCTTATCATGCAACATAGTAATGAGATGCGATATCGCGTTTTAAGAAGCATTAGATCTCTATCCCTACGATACGTAAACATCTGCAAACGCTATTTCCTTCCAAGGAGTTGTCGCATTTACATTCTTCTGAAGAGAATACGAGGTATACATAACACTTTACAAAGAATATTATATCTTATCATGCAACATAGTAATGAGATGCGATATCGCGTTTTAAGAAGCATTAGATCTCTATCCCTACGATACGTAAACATCTGCAAACGCTATTTCCTTGCAAGGAGTTGTCGCATTTACATTCTTCTGAAGAGAATACGAGGTATACATAACACTTTACAAAGAATATTATATCCTATCATGCAACACAGAAATGCGATGCGATATCGCGTCTTAGGAAGCATTAGAAATCTATTGCTACGATACGTAGACATCTGCAAGCGCTATTTCCTTGCAAGGAAGTGTCGCATTTACATTCGTTTGAAGTGTAGAAATGAGATGCGATATCGCGTTTTAAGAAGCATTAGAACTCTATCTCTACGATACGTAAACATCTGCAAACGCTATTTCCTAGCAAGGAAGTGTCGCATTTACATTCTTCTGAAGTGAATACGAGGTATACATAACACTTTACAATGAATATTATATCCTATCATGCAATATAGAAATGAGATGCGATATCGCGTTTTAAGAAGCATTAGAACTCTATCCTTACGATACGTAAACATCTGCAAACGCTATTTCCTAGCAAGGAAGTGTCGCATTTACATCCATTTGAATCGTAGACGAGGAATGCATAACACTTCGCAATGAATATTAAATCTTATCATGAAACATAGATATGAGATGCGATATCTCGTTTTAAGAAGCATTTGAACTCTATTGCTTCGATTCGTAGACATCTGCAAACGCTATTTCCTAGCAAGGAAGTGTCGCATTTACATTCTTCTGAAGTGAATACGAGGTATACATAACACTTTACAATGAATATTATATTCTATCATGCAACATAGAAATGAGATGCGATATCGCGTTTTAAGAAGCATTAGAACTCTATCCCTACGATACGTAAACATCTGCAAACTTTAATTCCTATTAAGAAAGTGTCGCATTTACATTCATTTGAATCGTAGACGAGGAATGCATAACATTTCGCAATGAATACTAAATCTTATCATGAAACATAATTGAGATGTGATATCTCGATTTAAGAAGTATTTGAAATCTATTGCTTCGATTCGTAGACATCTGCAAACGCTATTTCCTTGCAATGAAGTGTCGCATTTGCATTCTTCTGAAGTGAATACGAGGTATACATAACACATTACAATGAATATTATATCTTATCATGCAACATAGTAATGAGATGCGATATCGCGTTTTAAGAGGCATTAGATCTCTATCCCTACGATACGTAAACATCTGCAAACGCTATTTCCTTCCAAGGAGTTGTCGCATTTACATTCTTCTGAAGAGAATACGAGGTATACATAACACTTTACAAAGAATATTATATCTTATCATGCAACATAGTAATGAGATGCGATATCGCGTTTTAAGAAGCATTAGATCTCTATCCCTACGATACGTAAACATCTGCAAACGCTATTTCCTTGCAGGGAGTTGTCGCATTTACATTCTTCTGAAGAGAATACGAGGTATACATAACACTTTACAAAGAATATTATATCCTATCATGCAACACAGAAATGCGATGCGATATCGCGTCTTAGGAAGCATTAGAAATCTATTGCTACGATACGTAGACATCTGCAAGCGCTATTTCCTTGCAAGGAAGTGTCGCATTTACATTCGTTTGAAGTGTAGAAATGAGATGCGATATCGCGTTTTAAGAAGCATTAGAACTCTATCTCTACGATACGTAAACATCTGCAAACGCTATTTCCTAGCAAGGAAGTGTCGCATTTACATTCATTTGAAGTGTAGACGAGGAATGCATAACACATCGCAATGAATATTACATCTCATCATGCAACATAGAAGTGAGATGCGGTATCACGTTTTAAGAAGCATTAGAACTCTATTGCTACGATACGTAGACATCTGCAAACGCTATTTCCTAGCAAGGAAGTGTCGCATTCACATTCATTTGAAGTGTAGGCGAGGAATACATAACACTTCGCCAATCATATTGTATCTTACCATGAAACATAGAAATGAGATACGATATCACGTTTTAAGAAGCATTAGAACTCTATCCCTACGATACGTAGACATCTGCAAACGCTATTTCCTAGCAAGGAAGTGTCGCATTTACATTCATTTGAAGTGTAGACGAGGAATACATAACACTTCGCAAATCATATTATATCTTACCATGAAACATAGAATTGAGATGCGATATCGCGTTTTAAGAAGCATTAGAACACTATTGCTACGATACCTAGACATCTGCAGACGCTATTTCCTAGCAAGGAAGTGTCGCATTTACATTCAGTTGAAGTGTAGACGAGGAATACATAACACTTTACCATGAATATTATATCCCGTCATGCAACATAGAAATGGGATGCGATATCGCGTTTTAAGAAGCATTAGAACTCTATCCCTACGATACGTAAACATCTGCAAATGCCAGTTTCTTGCAAGGAAGTGTCGCATTTACATACTTTTGAAGTGAATGCGAGGTTTATATAACACTTCGCAATGAATATTATTCCTTATCATGAAACATAGAAATGAGATACGATATCACGTTTTAAGAAGCATTAGAACTCTATCCCTACGATACGTATACATCTGCAAATGCTATTTCCTTGCAAGGAAGTGTCGCATTTACATTCGTTTGAAGTGTAGAAATGAGATGCGATATCGCGTTTTAAGAAGCATTAGAACTCTATCTCTACGATACGTAAACATCTGCAAACGCTATTTCCTAGCAAGGAAGTGTCGCATTTACATTCATTTGAAGTGTAGACGAGGAATACATAACACTTCGCAAATCATATTATATCTTGCCATGAAATATAGAGATGAGATGCGATATCGCGTTTTAAGAAGCATTAGAACAATATTGCTACGATAGGTAGACATTCGCAAACGCTATTTCCTTGCAAGGAAGTGTCGCATTTACATTCATTTGAAGTGTAGACGAGGAATACATAACACTTCGCAAATCATATTATATCTTACCATGAAACATAGAAATGAGATGCGATATCGCGTTTTAAGAAGTATTGGAAACCTATTGCTACGATACGTAGACATCTGCAAACGCTATTTCCTAGCGAGGAAGTGTCGCATTCACATTCATTTGAAGTGTAGACGAGGAATACATAACTCTTCGCAAATCATATTATATCTTACCATGAAACATTGAAATGAGATGCGATATCCTCTTTTAAGAAGCATTGGAAATCTATTGCTACGATACGTAGACATCTGCAAACGCTATTTCCTAGCGAGGAAGTTTCGCATTTACATTCATTTGAAGTGTAGACGAGGAATACATGATACTTCGCAAATCATATTATATCTTACCATGAAACATAGAAATGAGATGCGATATAGCGTTTTAAGAGGCATTGGAAATCTATTGCTACGATACGTCGACACCTGCAAACGCTATTTCCTAGCGAGGAAGTGTCGCATTCACATTCATTTGAAGTGTAGACGAGGAATTAATAACACTTCTTAAATCATATTATATCTTACCATGAAACATAGAAATGAGATGCGATATCGCGTTTTAAGAAGCATTAGAACTCTATTGCTGCGATACCTAGACATCTGCAGACGCTATTTCCTAGCGAGGAAGTGTCGCATTTACATTCATTTGAAGTGTAGACGAGGAATACATGATACTTCGCAAATCATATTATATCTTACCATGAAACATAGAAATGAGATGCGATATCGCGTTTTAAGAATCATTAGAACTCTGTTGCTGCGATACCTAGACATCTGCAGACGCTATTTCCTAGCAAGGTAGTGTCGCATTTACATTCATTTGAAGTGTAGACGAGGAATACATAACACTTCCGAAATCATAATATATCTTACCATGAAACATAGAAGTGAGATGCAATATCTCGTTTTAAGAAGCATTTGAACTCTATTGCTTCGATACGTAGACATCTGCAAACGCTATTTCCTTGCAAGGAGGTGTCGCATTTACATTCATTTGAAGTGTAGACGAGGAATACATAACACTTCGCAAATCATATTAAATCTTGCCATGAAACATAGAAATGAGATGCGATATCGCGTTTTAAGAATCATAAGAACTCTATTGCTAAGATACGTAGACATCTGCAAACGCTATTTCCGTGCAAGGAAGTTTCGCATTTACATTCATTTGAATCGTAGACGAGGAATGCATAACACTTCGCAATGAATATTATATCTTATCATGAAACATAGATATGAGATGCAATATCTCGTTTTAAGAAGCATTTGAACTCTATTGCTTCGATACGTAGACATTCGCAAACGCTATTTCCTTGCAAGGAGGTGTCGCATTTACATTCATTTGAAGTGTAGACGAGGAATACATAACACTTCGCAAATCATATTATATCTTGCCATGAAACATAGAAATGAGATGCGATATCGCGTTTTAAGAATCATAAGAACTCTATTGCTACGATACGTAGACATCTGCAAACGCTATTTCCGTGCAAGGAAGTTTCGCATTTACATTCATTTGAATCGTAGACGAGGAATGCATAACACTTCGCAATGAATATTATATCTTATCATGAAACATAGATATGAGATGCAATATCTCGTTTTAAGAAGCATTTGAACTCTATTGCTTCGATACGTAGACATCTGCAAACGCTATTTCCTTACAAGGAAGTGTCGCATTTACATTCATTTGAAGTGTAGACGAGGAATACATAACACTTCGCAAATCATAATATATCTTACCATGAAACATAGGAATGAGATGCGTTATCGCCTTTTAAGAAGCATTAGAACACTATTGCTACGATAGGTAGACATTCGCAAACGCTATTTCCTTGCAAGGAAGTGTCGCATTCACATTCATTTGAAGTGTAGACGAGGAATACCTAACACTTCGCAAATCATATTATATCTTACCATGAAACATAGAAATGAGATGCGATATCGCGTTTTAAGAATCATAAGAACTTTGTTGCTACGGTACGTAGACATCTGCAAACGCTATTTCCTTGCAAGGAAGTGTCGCATTTACATTCGTTTGAAGTGTAGACGAGGAATACATAACACTTCGCAAATCATAATATATCTTACCATGAAACATAGAAATGAGATGCAATATCTCGTTTTAAGAAGCATTTGAACTCTATTGCTTCGATACGTAGACATCTGCAAACGCTATTTCCTTGCAAGGAAGTGTCGCATTTACATTCACTTGAAGTGTAGACGAGGAATACATGACACTTCGCAAATCATATTATATCTTACCATGAAACATAGAAATGAGATGCGATATCGCGTTTTAAGGAGCTTTGGAATAGTATTGCGGCGGTAGGTAGACATTTGCAAACGCTATTTCCTTGCAAGGAAGTGTCGCATTTACATTCATTTGAAGTGCAGACGAGGAATACGTAACACTTCGCAAATCATATTATATCTTACCATGAAACATAGAAATGAGATGCGATATCGCGTTTTAAGAAGCATTGGAACTCTATTGCTACGATAGACAGACATTCGCAAACGCTATTTCCTTGCAAGGAAGTGTCGCATTTACATTCATTTGAAGTGCAGACGAGGTATACATGACACTTCGCAATTCATGTTATATCTTACCATGAAACATAGATATGAGATGCGATATCGCGTTTTAAGAAGCATTAGAAATCTATTGCTACGATACGTAGACATCTGCAAACGCTATTTCCTAGCGAGGACGTTTCGCATTCACATTCATTTGAAGTGTAGACGAGGAATACATAACACTTCGCAAATCATATTATATCTTACCATGAAACATAGAAATGAGATGCGATATCGCGTTTTAAGAATCATAAGAACTCTATTGCTACGATACGTAGACATCTGCAAACGCTATTTCCTTGCAAGTGTGACGTCAGGCGTAGCGCCTGCCACCCATCAGCCTCCTCACCGCCTCCAGCATCAACCCCTGCACGCAGGCAACCTGCCGTACACGCCTGCAGATTCAGCAACCAGCAGCGTTCGCGCGCGCACGGGTGCACGCGCTCGCACGCACGTAGGAACATCTCTTTCTCGCTCGCACCAACGAGCAACGCTGTCTCGCTCGCACCTACGAGCATCCCCGCCTCCCTCGCATCGAGGACTCCGTCCAGAGGGAAGAAGTCGCAGCCCGTCACCGGAATGGGGACTGTTCCAGTTTAGGGAACCAACATTGCCAGACCCTGTGTACTATTTTTAACTCATATATTACATCTATGTACATGTATTATAATCCTAAATCTAAGTACTCATGACACATATTGTAACACACCACAACACACACGTAATTCTAAGTCCGTAGGTATATGATTATATATTAAGACGCGCCTGCGCCAACGACACGCGCAGCTAGCCCCACCACGAGCCGCGAGTCCCCACTCGCTGGACCACGCGCTCCCCACTATGAGCGCCCGCGACCGAAGCGCCTCGCGAACCGAGGAGGTCCGAGACGCGACTCCAGAGAGTCAGTCTACTTCGAGATTCCAGTCGGAGGAGTCGAATCCTCCAGTACCATTTCTTATACTCGAGCCATTAGCCGCCTCAATGTGGGGTCTAGGCTACGCGCTAGTATTTCTATTTCCTTAGTTCTAACTTAGAATAATTTCAACTTTGTATAATTTTAACTTAGAATATATTCCATTTATTTTACTACATCTAGTTTTTGAGTTTAATACCATATCTACTAATTCCTATATCTACTAAATCAAATGCCACTTCTCGCGCTTAATACAAACAGTAACAACGAATTCTTCCACGTGTCTCTTCCATACAACTGGGTAGCTTCCCATCACCTCGAAGGAGTATAGAACTCAGCTTTGCAGAGTTGCGATAGAGCGGACCGCCGCTTATCCTTCCGAGCATTGTCTGTTAGTACAGAAAACTCTGGGTGAATGGGGCGTGATTCCGGTTCGCGAAGAACACGACGCGCGGGTAGGAAGAATTTCCTTCGCTCACTTGTGCGTGGATACTTGGGTAACGTATCCCGGATCCCCGTGTACCAGCAACCTGTCTCCGCACCTACTCAGCAGCATCTCTCCGAAGTCTCCAGCAACGCCGAGTCTCCTGTTTCCGCAGCCGAGGTTGCTGCGATATCTACAGTCTCCACCGAATCCGCTTCGCATCCGAGTCGCAGTTTCCCGCTTCGCTGGAAGCTCATTGAATTATCAACCTCAATCAACAGGCCAGCACCTACGTCGATACCAATCAACGATCCACGGCGAGAATTTTACCAACGTATCGAGAACGAAATCAGCAAAGGTAATATTTCCAACTCCTAATATCCGCGAATCGCGAGTGTTTTGTCCGTGTCGCGTTAGCTGAAATAGTCGAACCCGGTCGTAACGCGTTTCCGCGGACCGAATTTCGAACAAATAGGCTAGTGTCGTGAAGCCTCCGGATAAACGAAAAGTTATTTCGCCGGACGTGACATAAAATTGGTGACAGCGGTGGGATAGTCGCGCATACTCTGCTGTAATTCGACTGATAGGGTACGCGAACAGCCATGGCTACGCGCACGCCAATAAAACGCACGCGACTGCAAACTCAAAAGGATTCCGCTATCGAAACCGAACACCGCCGAACTTTGGATTTCCATGAACCGCTCGCTTCAAACGGTGCCGCCGCCGCACCTACAACCCCGATTGCTACTACTTCCGCGAATAGAGATAGGGATCAGACAGTTATGAACCTTACAAACCAAATCGAATTACTACGGCAAGAATTAGATTCCCTTCGCGCAACTCGTTCAAGTAACGTTGAAACAATTTCTGTCGGTACGCCTCGTACACAACCGTTTGCTACCTCCATATCTGAAACGTTAACGCCGCAAACAGACAAACTTTCGTTCCGAGAAGCTCTAGAGACAGTTCCAATATTCGACGGAAAGAATATTCCACTGCTCCAATTTATTCGGGCCTGTAAACGAGCAAAGGACTTAGTTTCGCCAGAAGGGGAGCCTTCACTTACTCGGCTAATAATTAACCGTCTTCGGGGCCGCGCCTACCTGGCCATCGAGGACGAACCGTGTACCTCGATTAGACAATTAACTGAAATTCTACGGTCGGCTTTCGGGTCAACGAAATCTACCGACCATTACCGTGGCGAGTTGGCAAACACGTTTATGCGACCCGGGGAACATATTTTAGACTTTATCGGCCGAATTAAAGATTTGAGGAACGCAGCGATTGACTGCGAACGTTATGATTCGGACGAAATAATTAGTTCGCGCTCGGGGATAGATTCGCTCACCTTAAGGTGTTTTTGCGACGGCCTTATCCCGGAAATCCGCTTATCTATGAATACCCGAATATACGAGACATACAACAACGCGTTCGCACACGCAAAAGAACTTTACCGCAGGTACGAACTCGACAAGGAAAGATTAGTTGCACCGCGCTCACGTAGTGAATTCGTCCCTAATGAACGCCGAGTAGAAACCTTTTGTTATAAGTGCAATAGTAGGAATCATACTACGCGTGACTGTAGGGCTATTAACAACCCTCGGCCATATAACTCTTACCCTCGCGATGAACCGCCGAGGGAGTCGCGCCGCGTCCAGGACACAAGACCGCAAATAACGGGACCTCCGCGCGGTCAGTACGCACCGCGCGACCGTTTCGAAATTACTTGCAGGTATTGCAAATTCCCAGGGCACACGATCGATGAGTGCCGAAAACGCCAACACAATAACGCGATAGCTAGTAGAGCCATCGAAAATAACGCCCGTCAATACCAGGGAAACGCGAACGGCCTCCCAACCCGCCGCGAGACGGTACGCGAGGCCGCATCGAATCGTCACGTTCTCGCACTAACGGAAGAAATCGAGGAGATGTAAATTTTCGAGCCGCAGTTAATGTAACTGGAAAAACGAGTGTCCCTACGGTCATCATTAATTCGAAATCGCTAATTAAGCCTGTCGTTATGATGATAGACACCGGGGCAGAAATAAATGTAATAAAAGAAAACGCGATTAGGAAAAATCTCCAAATAAACCGTGCCGAACGTTTAACAATCACCGGGATTACCGATGGCACCGTAACCACCTTAGGGACGGTTACGTTATCCATATTTTCACGCGATATACCTTTTAATATTGTAAGCGCAGATTTTCCTATCAAAACAGCCGGCATCTTAGGATCAGGCTTCTGCGCGGACGCGGATATTTCGTTTAAAAATAAATTTATCCTTTGGCACGGCAATCGTATACCATTTGCGTCCCCAAGGGATATAATAGAACATATTACACTTCCTCCGCGAACCAATTCAGGTATACGCGTTCGCGTAATTAACTCGAGCGTCGATGAGGGTATAATCCCCAGAGTTGAGCTCGCGGAAGGAGTTTATTTCGGCAACGCTATAGTACGCGTCAAAGAAGGATACGCTGTAACACGCATAATAAATGCAACCGACAGCGAAGTAACGATTCCCATTCCCGAAGTACATGTGGATCCACTTCCCGTATCCAGTCTAATTCCAAATCCTAATCCTATGCTGTATCCTCTATTTTCAAATTCCAACGAACAACAAACTCTTCCAGATCAAAAATTACCAAGCGCCGCATCCAATTATACCAAATCCATCAATGCCGAACCTCTAAAAACCACCGTTTTTTTTTCAAACAAATATTCAAACCATCGAGTCAATATCAATCACCAAAATATAACAAACAAAACCTTTTCTAAGAACCCCAGAGCTGGGAACCTAAACAAAACTTCGTACGCCGATATACTTAAACGAAACCCGAAACCGGAGATAACGCGAAGCGAGTCGAGTGCGTCGCAACCCGAGAGTAGGTTCAACAAAATAATATCCGCCTTACGCCTCGATCACCTTAACAAAGAAGAAAAAACAGACATCCTAGATTTAATTTCCAACGCACAAGATCTTTTCCACTTACCCGGCGACAAATTAGGCTTCACAAATGTAACTTCACACCGCATACCAACTGTCAATGACCAACCCGTGAACGTTAAACAGTACAGATTCCCTCCGGTTCACAAACAAGAAATCCAGAAACAGATGGAACAACTTCTAAGCGACGATATAATTAGACCATCGAAATCACCGTATAATTCCCCGCTCTGGGTGGTTCCGAAAAAACCAGATTCTGCAGGGAACAAGAGGTGGCGCGTTGTAATCGATTATCGCGCTTTGAACGAAAGATCGGTAGCCGATGCGTACCCTCTCCCCTGTATTACGGAAATCCTGGACCAGCTGGGCAGCTCAAAGTACTTTAGTACGTTTGATCTGGCCAGTGGTTTTCACCAAATTCCGATGTCTCCGTCCGACGCCGCGAAAACCGCATTTTCGACACCACACGGACATTTCGAGTTCCAACGAATGCCCTTTGGCTTGCGTAACGCCCCAGCCACGTTCCAGAGACTCATGGACAGCGTGCTAACGGGTTTGCAAGGGAACGAAATGTTCGTGTACCTCGATGATATCGTTATATATGCCAGCTCGTTACAAGAACATAGAAATAAGTTTAATAAACTCGCGGAGCGATTACGGGCCGCAAATCTGGTACTGCAACCAGATAAATGCGAGTTTCTGCGTCGGGAGGTTAACTATCTTGGTCATATAATAAGCGAGAAAGGAGTAAAACCAGATCCGAATAAAGTTCGCGCCGTAAAGGACTTTCCGAGACCACAAAATCCTAAGCAAATTAAACAATTTCTCGGTCTCGCTGGCTACTATCGTCGTTTTATAGCAAATTTCTCTGCACTCGCAAAACCGTTAACGAATCTTTTGAAGAAAGACGCAAAATTCATTTGGCGCAACGATCACGAGAACGCATTCGTAACTCTTCGTGACATGCTTTGCGAAGCTCCGATCTTACAATATCCTGATTTTACAAAGCCATTCATAATCACATCCGATGCATCTGCCGACGCAATTGGCGCCGTATTGAGTCAGGGCCCTATAGGAAAGGATCTTCCAATCGCTTATACATCCAGATTACTAAATAGTGCCGAGAAAAATTACTCCACCATTGAAAAGGAATGTCTGGCGATTATATACGCGGTTCACTTCTTTAGGCCTTACATTTACGGGAAAACGTTCAAACTAGTTACCGATCACAGGCCACTAGTTTGGATGAACTCAGTGAAAGACCCATCGAGCAGGTTAATTCGTTGGAGACTCAAATTGGCGGAATACGAATACGAAATCATTTACAAACCAGGAAAAGTTAATATGAATGCAGACGCCTTATCTCGTAATCCTGTAACCGTGCAACCAATTTCCAATTCCACTGATTCTGAAAACGATCTTTTCGACATCCGACGACCCTCTTCACATTCAATTCCAACCGCTCCACCGCCAACGCCAGCATCCTCTTCCGAGAGTCTCAATACCCCTTATCCTTCGACGAAACAAGAAAAATCTACTTTACCAACACCATCCACTGAATTACCGACCGCCGACACCGACTTACCCGTACTACAACGACACGTATTCGTAACAACTAGAGACTCTATAGCAGCACGACGCGATAATCTAGTTTGTTTTATAACAAAAGGAGGCCGCCCTTTCGACAGAGGCGCCCTCGAGTTACAAAAATCAGGAAAATTTTTCCAACACAAGGACCATATCACTTTAGCAAGAGCTAAAGTAAAATCTGATAACGGTTATTTCCAAATCGCTCTTCCTGTAACTGAACATGAAAGAAAAGCAATCGATAACGAAATTTTACTAGAATCACTAAGATCTCTGTATGACGCCGTAACAGAACTTCAAATTCAAACTTTCAGTATTTCGCAAGCTTCAATAGACACGGTACCTTTCTCTCAAATAAAAAGAATACTTCTAGATCTTTTCTACGAAACAAACGTACAAATTACAATTTGTCAAGGCTTGATTCAAATTCCACCACCGGAACGTAGAACAGACATAATTCGCGAAAACCACGACACGCCACTCGGAGGCCACAAAGGAATTAACAAAACATATTCTAGAATTCGCGAGTGGCATTTTTGGCCCAATATGAAGACCGAAATACAAGCTTATATCGATAATTGTGACCAATGCCAGAGACAAAAATTAACGCGAGTAAAGACACGACAACCATTGACACTGACGGACACTCCCGGCACCGCTTTTGAAAAGATATCCATGGACGTGATGGGTCCCTTACCTCCAACACCAGACGGCTTTACTAACATTCTCACTATACAATGTCTACTAACAAAATATTCCTTAGCCATTCCTTTAAAACGCACAACAGCGGTAGATATCGCCGACGCATTCATCACACATTTCATTTGCCAATTCGGATGTCCTAAGGGAATCCTTACGGACCAAGGGTCAAATTTTATTAACTCACTCATGAAAACAATAGCAAAAAGATTTAAAATTCAACAGTTCAAAACCACAGCTTTCCACCCTCAAACTAATGGCTCTGTAGAACGGTCTCATCATGTACTCGCGGAATATTTGAAACAGTTTATCGGCAATCGTAATGATTGGGAAAAATGGCTCCCATTTGCAATGTTTTCGTATAATACGAGCACGCACGGGGGCACACGCTACACACCGTACGAGCTCGTATATGGTAAAATCGCCAGGCCTCCTTCAGCAATTCCTTTTCAAGATACGTCCGAGAACGAATCTTACGCCAATTATCTTGACGAACTAAGCGATAGGATCCGAACTTCGCAGGAACTCGCTAAAAAGAACTTAGATGGAGCTAAAGTCCGAGCTAAGCATTATTACGACAAAAAACTGAATGTACAGAATTTCCAAGCAGGCCAATGGGTATATTTGCTACGAGAGCCATTGAAGCACAAGTTTCAATCTCAATACACCGGGCCATATAAAATCTTGGAAATTCTAGATAATAACAATGCCAAAATTAACGTTAAGGGTAGACATAAGATAGTACACAACAATAAGTTAAAACTTTGTAAACGGCTGCAAGCGAGAACTGTGAGAGCGAACGTATGCACGTATGACAGATCCAGTGACAGTGTTCAGTGCACCGCTAATCTAAAAACTGAAAATCACGACGAACTATGTGTAAAAGCAAAACCCAAAGACGCATTTAAAAGTGTGACTAGTGCCAGCAGTGTAGCAACACAGGAAAAGGCCAGAACACCAGCAGCGCAGCATCCGCAGTATCCACAGCATACGCAGAGGCCGCAGAGCGCACATCATCCGCAGCGCACGCAGAATCCGAAGAACCAACAAAATACGCTGAATCCGCTGAATCCACAGAAGATGCAGAATCCGCTGAAACTGCAGAATCCACAGCATCCGCGGCATCCGCGGAATCCAAAGCATTCGCATCTACAAGGACGAGAACAGGACGAGAGCCACGGAAAAGGAGTAATCCATCCGCAGTTGTCCGCTCAGACAAACACAGTCCAGAGATTTCGGCATTGCCGAAATTCTTTTTCAATGGGGGGAGGTGTGACGTCAGGCGTAGCGCCTGCCACCCATCAGCCTCCTCACCGCCTCCAGCATCAACCCCTGCACGCAGGCAACCTGCCGTACACGCCTGCAGATTCAGCAACCAGCAGCGTTCGCGCGCGCACGGGTGCACGCGCTCGCACGCACGTAGGAACATCTCTTTCTCGCTCGCACCAACGAGCAACGCTGTCTCGCTCGCACCTACGAGCATCCCCGCCTCCCTCGCATCGAGGACTCCGTCCAGAGGGAAGAAGTCGCAGCCCGTCACCGGAATGGGGACTGTTCCAGTTTAGGGAACCAACATTGCCAGACCCTGTGTACTATTTTTAACTCATATATTACATCTATGTACATGTATTATAATCCTAAATCTAAGTACTCATGACACATATTGTAACACACCACAACACACACGTAATTCTAAGTCCGTAGGTATATGATTATATATTAAGACGCGCCTGCGCCAACGACACGCGCAGCTAGCCCCACCACGAGCCGCGAGTCCCCACTCGCTGGACCACGCGCTCCCCACTATGAGCGCCCGCGACCGAAGCGCCTCGCGAACCGAGGAGGTCCGAGACGCGACTCCAGAGAGTCAGTCTACTTCGAGATTCCAGTCGGAGGAGTCGAATCCTCCAGTACCATTTCTTATACTCGAGCCATTAGCCGCCTCAATGTGGGGTCTAGGCTACGCGCTAGTATTTCTATTTCCTTAGTTCTAACTTAGAATAATTTCAACTTTGTATAATTTTAACTTAGAATATATTCCATTTATTTTACTACATCTAGTTTTTGAGTTTAATACCATATCTACTAATTCCTATATCTACTAAATCAAATGCCACTTCTCGCGCTTAATACAAACAGTAACAACGAATTCTTCCACGTGTCTCTTCCATACAACTGGGTAGCTTCCCATCACCTCGAAGGAGTATAGAACTCAGCTTTGCAGAGTTGCGATAGAGCGGACCGCCGCTTATCCTTCCGAGCATTGTCTGTTAGTACAGAAAACTCTGGGTGAATGGGGCGTGATTCCGGTTCGCGAAGAACACGACGCGCGGGTAGGAAGAATTTCCTTCGCTCACTTGTGCGTGGATACTTGGGTAACGTATCCCGGATCCCCGTGTACCAGCAACCTGTCTCCGCACCTACTCAGCAGCATCTCTCCGAAGTCTCCAGCAACGCCGAGTCTCCTGTTTCCGCAGCCGAGGTTGCTGCGATATCTACAGTCTCCACCGAATCCGCTTCGCATCCGAGTCGCAGTTTCCCGCTTCGCTGGAAGCTCATTGAATTATCAACCTCAATCAACAGGCCAGCACCTACGTCGATACCAATCAACGATCCACGGCGAGAATTTTACCAACGTATCGAGAACGAAATCAGCAAAGGTAATATTTCCAACTCCTAATATCCGCGAATCGCGAGTGTTTTGTCCGTGTCGCGTTAGCTGAAATAGTCGAACCCGGTCGTAACGCGTTTCCGCGGACCGAATTTCGAACAAATAGGCTAGTGTCGTGAAGCCTCCGGATAAACGAAAAGTTATTTCGCCGGACGTGACACAAGTAAGTGTCGCATTTACATTCATTTGAAGTGTAGACGAGGAATACATAACACTTCGCAAATCATAATGTATGTTACCATGAAACATAGAAATGAGATGCGATATCGCGTTTTAAGAAGCATTTGAACTCTATTGCTTCGATACGTTGACATCTGCAAACGCTATTTCCTTGCAAGGAAGTGTCGCATTTACATTCATTTGATGTGTAGACGAGGAATACATAACACTTCGCAAATCGTATTATATCCTACCATGAAACATAGAGATGAGATGCGATATCGCGTTCTAAGAATCATTAGAACACTATTGCTACGATAGGTAGACATTCGAAAACGCTACTTCCTTGCAAGGAAGTGTCGCATTCACATTCATTTAAAGTGTAGACGAGGAATACATGACACTTCGCAAATCATATTATATCTTACCATGAAACATAGAAATGAGATACGATATCGCGTTTTAAGAAGCATTAGAACTCTATTGCTGCGATACCTAGACATCTGCAGACGCTATTTCCTAGCAAGGTAGTGTCGCATTTACATCCATTTGAAGTGTAGACGAGGAATACATGACACTTCGCAAATCATATTATATCTTACCATGAAACATAGAAATGAGATGCGATATCGCGTTTTAAGAATCATAAGAACTCTATTGCTACGATACGTAGACATCTGTAAACGCTATTTCCTTGCAAGGAAGTGTCGCATTTACATTCATTTGAATCGTAGACGAGGAATGCATAACACTTTGCAAATCATATTATATCTTACCATGAAACATAGAAATGAGATGCGATATCGCGTTTTAAGAAGCATTAGAACACTGTTGCTACGATAGACAGACATTCGCAAACGCTATTTCCTTGCAAGGAAGTGTCGCATTTACATTCATTTGAAGTGTAGACGAGGTATACATGACACTTCGCAATTCATATTATATCTTACCATGAAACATAGATATGAGATGCGATATCGCGTTTTAAGAAGCATTAGAAATCTATTGCTACGATACGTAGACATCTGCAAACGCTATTTCCTTGCAAGGAAGTGTCTCATTTACATTCATTTGAAGTGTAGACGAGGAATACATGACACTTCAAAATCATATTATATCTTACCATGAAACATAGAAATGAGATGCGATATCGCGTTTTAAGAAGTATTGGAAACCTATTGCTACGATACGTAGACATCTGCAAACGCTATTTCCTAGCGAGGAAGTGTCGCATTCACATTCATTTGAAGTGTAGACGAGGAATACATAACACTTCGCAAATCATATTATATCTTACCATGAAACATAGAAATGAGATACGATATCGCGTTTTAAGAAGCATTAGAACTCTATTGCTGCGATACCTAGACATGTGCAGACGCTATTTCCTAGCAAGGTAGTGTCGCATTTACATCCATTTGAAGTGTAGACGAGGAATACATGACACTTCGCAAATCATATTATATCTTACCATGAAACATAGAAATGAGATGCGATATCGCGTTTTAAGAATCATAAGAACTCTATTGCTACGATACGTAGACATCTGCAAACGCTATTTCCCTGCAAGGAAGTGTCGCATTTACATTCATTTGAATCGTAGACGAGGAATGCATAACACTTCGCAAATCATATTATATCTTACCATGAAACATAGAAATGAGATGCGATATCGCGTTTTAAGAAGCATTAGAACACTATTGCTACGATAGACAGACATTCGCAAACGCTATTTCCTTGCAAGGAAGTGTCGCATTTACATTCATTTGAAGTGTAGACGAGGAATACATAACACTTCGAAAATCATATTATATCTTACCATGAAACATAGAAATGAGATGCGATATCGCGTTTTAAGAATCATAAGAACTCTATTGCTACGATACGTAGACATCTGCAAACGCTATTTCCTAGCGAGGAAGTGTCGCATTTACATTCATTTGAAGTGTAGACGAGGAATACATGACACTTCGCAAATCATATTATATTTTACCATGAAACATAGAAATGAGATGCGATATCGCGTTTTAAGAATCATAAGAACTCTATTGCTACGATACGTAGACAACTGCAAACGCTATTTCCTTGCAAGTAAGTGTCGCATTTACATTCATTTGAAGTGTAGACGAGGAATACATAACACTTCGCAAATCATAATGTATGTTACCATGAAACATAGAAATGAGATGCGATATCGCGTCTTAAGAAGCATTTGAACTCTATTGCTTCGATACGTTGACATCTGTAAACGCTATTTCCTTGCAAGGAAGTGTCGCATTTACATTCATTTGATGTGTAGACGAGGAATACATAACACTTCGCAAATCGTATTATATCCTACCATGAAACATAGAGATGAGATGCGATATCGCGTTCTAAGAATCATTAGAACACTATTGCTACGATAGGTAGACATTCGAAAACGCTACTTCCTTGCAAGGAAGTGTCGCATTCACATTCATTTGAAGTGTAGACGAGGAATACATGATACTTCGCAAATCATATTATATCTTACCATGAAACATAGAAATGAGATGCGATAACGCGTTTTAAGAAGCATTAGAACTCTATTGCTACGATACCTAGACAACTGCAGACGCTATTTCCTAGCAAGGAAGTGTCGCATTTACATTCATTTGAAGTGTAGACGAGGAATACATGACACTTCGCAAATCATGTTATATCTTACCATGAAACATAGAAATGAGATGCGATATCGCGTTTTAAGAAGCATTGGAAATCTATTGCTACGATACGCAGACGTCTGCAAACGCTATTTCCTAGCGAGGAAGTGTCGCATTCACATTCATTTGAAGTGTAGACGAGGAATACATAATACCTCGCAAATCATATTATATCTTACTATGGAACATAGAAATGAGATGCAATATCGCGTTTTAAGAAGCATTAGAACTCTATTGCTACGATACGTAGACATCTGCAAACGCTATTTCCTAGCGAGGAAGTGTCGCATTTACATTCATTTGAAGTGTAGACGAGGAATACATGATACTTCGCAAATCATATTATATCTTACCATGAAACATAGAAATGAGATGCGATATAGCGTTTTAAGAGGCATTGGAAATCTATTGCTACGATACATCGACACCTGCAAACGCTATTTCCTAGCGAGGAAGTGTCGCATTTACATTCATTTGAAGTGTAGACGAGGAATACATGATACATCGCAAATCATATTATATCTTACCATGAAACATAGAAATGAGATGCGATATCGCGTTTTAAGAAGCATTTGAACTCTATTGCTTCGATACGTAGACATCTGCAAACGCTATTTCCTTACAAGGAAGTGTCGCATTTACATTCATTTGAAGTGTAGACGAGGAATACATAACACTTCGCAAATCATAATATATCTTACCATGAAACATAGGAATGAGATGCGTTATCGCCTTTTAAGAAGCATTAGAACACTATTGCTACGATAGGTAGACATTCGCAAACGCTATTTCCTTGCAAGGAAGTGTCGCATTTACATTCCTTTGAATTGTAGACGAGGAATACGTAACACTTCGCAAATCATATTATATCTTACCATGAAACATAGAAATGAGATGCGATATCGCCTTTTAAGAAGCATTAGAACACTATTGCTACGATAGGTAGACATTCGCAAACGCTATTTCCTTGCAAGGAAGTGTCGCATTCACATTCATTTGAAGTGTAGACGAGGAATACCTAACACTTCGCAAATCATATTATATCTTACCATGAAACATAGAAATGAGATGCGATATCGCGTTTTAAGAAGCATTAGAACTCTATTGCTACGATAGGTAGACATCTGCAAACGCTATTTCCTTACAAGGAAGTGTCGCATTTACATTCATTTGAAGTGTAGACGAGGAAAACATAACACTTCGCAAATCATATTATATCTTACCATGAAACATAGAACTGAGATGCGATATCGCGTTTTAAGAAGCATTAGAACACTATTGCTACGATAGGTAGACATTTGCAAACGCTATTTCCTTGCAAAGAAGTGACGCATTTACATTCATCTGAAGTGTAGACGAGGAATACATAACACTTCACAAATCATATTATATCTTACCATGAAACATAGAAATGAGATGCGATATCGCGTTTTAAGAAACATAAGAACACTATTGCTACGGTATGTAGTCATCTGCAAACGCTATTTCCTTGCATGGAAGTGTCGCATTTACATTCATTTGAATCGTAGACGAGGAATGCATAACACTTCGCAATGAATATTATATCTTATCATGAAACATAGATATGAGATGCAATATCTCGTTTTAAGAAGCATTTGAACCCTATTGCTTCGATACGTAGACATCTGCAAACGCTATTTCCTTGCAAGGAAGTGTCGCATTTACATTCATTTGAAGTGTAGACGAGGAATACATGACACTTCGCAAATCATATTATATCTTACCATGAAACATAGAAATGAGATGCGGTATCGCGTTTTAAGAAGCATTAGAACTCTATTGCTACGATAGGTAGACATCTGCAGACGCTATTTCCTTACAAGGAAGTGTCGCATTTACATTCATTTGATGTGTAGACGAGGAATACATAACACTTCGCAAATCATAATATATCTTACCATGAAACATAGGAATGAGATGCGTTATCGCCTTTTAAGAAGCATTAGAACACTATTGCTACGATAGGTAGACATTCGCAAACGCTATTTCCTTGCAAGGAAGTGTCGCATTCACATTCATTTGAAGTGTAGACGAGGAATACATAACACTTCGCAAATCATATTATATCTTACCATGAAACATAGAAATGAGATGCGATATCGCGTTTTATGAAGCATTAGAACTCTATTGCTACGATAGGTAGACATCTGCAAACGCTATTTCCTTACAAGGAAGTGTCGCATTTACATTCATTTGAAGTGTAGACGAGGAAAACATAACACTTCGCAAATCATAATATATCTTACGATGAAACATAGAAATGAGATGCAATATCTCGTTTTAAGAAGCATTTGAACTCTATTGCTTCGATACGTAGACATCTGCAAACGCTATTTCCTTGCAAGGAAGTGTCGCATTTACATTCATTTGAAGTGTAGACGAGGAATACATAACACTTCGCAAATCATATTATATCTTGCCATGAAATATAGAGATGAGATGCGATATCGCGTTTTAAGAAGCATTAGAACACTATTGCTACGATAGGTAGACATTCGCAAACGCTATTTCATTGCAAGGAAGTGTCGCATTTACATTCATTTGAAGTGTAGACGAGGAATACATAACACTTCGCAAGTCATATTACATCTTACCATGAAACATAGAAATGAGATGCGATATCGCGTTTTAAGAATCATAAGAACTCTATTGCTACGATACGTAGACATCTGCAAACGCTATTTCCGTCCAAGGAATTGTCGCATTTACATTCATTTGAATCGTAGACGAGGAATGCATAACACTTCGCAATGAATATTATATCTTATCATGAAACATAGATATGAGATGCAATATCTCGTTTTAAGAAGCATTTGAACTCTATTGCTACGGTACGTAGACATCTGCAAACGCTATTTCCTTGCAAGGAAGTGTCGCATTTACATTCATTTGAATCGTAGACGAGGAATGCATAACACTTCGCAAATCATAATATATCTTACCATGAAACATAGGAATGAGATGCGATATCGCGTTTTAAGAAGCATTAGAACACTATTGCTACGGTAGGTAGACGTTTGCAAACGCTATTTCCTTACAAGGAAGTGTCGCATTTACATTCATTTGAAGTGTAGACGAGGAATACATGACACTTCGCAAATCATATTATATCTTACCATGAAACATAGAAATGAGATGCGATATCGCGTTTTAAGAAGCATTAGAACTCCATTGCTACGATAGGTAGACATCTGCAAACGCTATTTCCTTACAAGGAAGTGTCGCATTTACATTCATTTGAAGTGTAGACGAGGAATACATAACACTTCGCAAATGATATTATATCTTACCATGAAACATAGAACTGAGATGCGATATCGCGTTTTAAGAAGCATTAGAACACTATTGCTACGATAGGTAGACATTTGCAAACGCTATTTCCTTGCAAAGAAATGTCGCATTTACATTCATTTGAAGTGTAGACGAGGAATACGTAACACTTCGCAAATCATATTATATCTTATCATGAAACATAGAAATGAGATGCGATATCGCGTTTTAAGAATCATAAGAACTCTGTTGCTACGGTACGTAGACATTTGCAAACGCTATTTCCTTGCAAAGAAGTGTCGCATTTACATTCATTTGAAGTGTAGACGAGGAATACGTAACACTTCGCAAATCATATTATATCTTACCATGAAACATAGAAATGAGATGCGATATCGCGTTTTAAGAATCATAAGAACTCTGTTGCTACGGTACGTAGACATCTGCAAACGCTATTTCCTTGCAAGGAAGTGTCGCATTTACATTCATTTGAAGTGTAGACGAGGAATACATAACACTTCGCAAATCGTAATATATCTTACCATGAAACATAGAAATGAGATGCAATATCTCGTTTTAAGAAGCATTTGAACTCTATTGCTTCGATACGTAGACATCTGCAAACGCTATTTCATTGCAAGGAAGTGTCGCATTTACATTCATTTGAAGTGTAGACGAGGAATACATAACACTTCGCAAATCATATTATATCTTACCATGAAACATAGGAATGAGATGCGATATCGCGTTTTAAGAAGCATTAGAACACTATTGCTACGGTAGGTAGACGTTTGCAAACGCTATTTCCTTACAAGGAAGTGTCGCATTTACATTCATTTGAAGTGTAGACGAGGAAAACATAACACTTCGCAAATCATATTATATCTTACCATGAAACATAGAACTGAGATGCGATATCGCGTTTTAAGGAGCTTTGGAACACTATTGCGACGATAGGTAGACATTTGCAAACGCTATTTCCTTGCAAGGAAGTGTCGCATTTACATTCATTTGAAGTGTAGACGAGGAAAACATAACACTTCGCAAATCATATTATATCTTACCATGAAACATAGAAATGAGATGCGATATCGCGTTTTAAGAAGCATTAGAACTCTATTGCTACGATAGGTAGACATCTGCAAACGCTATTTCCTTACAAGGAAGTGTCGCATTTACATTCATTTGAAGTGTAGACGAGGAATACATAACACTTCGCAAATCATATTATATCTTACCATGAAATATAGCGATGAGATGCGATATCGCGTTTTAAGAAGCATTAGAACACTATTGCTACAATAGGTAGACATTCGCAAACTCTATTTCCTTGCAAGCAAGTGTCGCATTTACATTCATTTGAAGTGTAGGCGAGGAATACATAACACTTCGCAAATCATATTATATCTTACCATGAAACATAGAAATGAGATGCGATATCGCGTTTTAAGAAACATAAGAACACTATTGCTACGGTACGTAGTCATCTGCAAACGCTATTTCCTTGCATGGAAGTGTCGCATTTACATTCATTTGAAGTGTAGACGAGGAATACATGACACTTCGCAAATCATATTATATCTTACCATGAAACATAGAAATGAGATGCGATATCGCGTTTTAAGAAGCATTAGAAATCTATTGCTACGATACATAGACATCTGCAAACGCTATTTCCTTGCAAGGAAGTGTCGCATTTACATTCACTTGAAGTGTAGACGAGGAATACATAACACTTCGCAAATCATATTATACCTTACCATGAAACATAGAAATGAGATGCGATATCGCGTTTTAAGAGTCATAAGAACTCTATTGCTACGATACGTAGACATCTGCAAACGCTATTTCCTTGCATGGAAGTATCGCATTTATATGCATTTGAAGTGTAGACGAGGAATGCATAACACTTCGCAATGAATATTATATCTTACCATGAAACATAGAAATGAGATGCGATATCGCGTTTTAAGAAGCATTGGAAACCTATTGCTACGATACGTAGACATCTGCAAACGCTATTTCCTAGCGAGGAAGTGTCGCATTCACATTCATTTGAAGTGTAGACGAGGAATACATAACACTTCGCAAATCATATTATATCTTACCATGAAACATAGAAATGAGATGCGATATCGCGTTTTAAGAATCATAAGAACTCTATTGCTACGATAGGTAGACATCTGCAAACGCTATTTCCTTACAAGGAAGTGTCGCATTTACATTCATTTGAAGTGTAGACGAGGAAAACATAACACTTCGCAAATCATATTATATCCTACCATGAAACATAGAACTGAGATGCGATATCGCGTTTTAAGGAGCATTAGAACACTATTGCGACGATAGGTAGACATTTGCAAACGCTATTTCCTTGCAAGGGAGTGTCGCATTTACATTCATTTGAAGTGTAGACGAAGAATACATAACAATTCGCAAATCATAATATATCTTACCATGAAACATAGAAATGAGATGCAATATCTCGTCTTAAGTAGCATTTGAACTCTATTGCTTCGATACGTAGACATCTGCAAACGCTATTTCCTTGCAAGGAAGTGTCGCATTTACATTCATTTGAAGTGTAGACGAGGAATACATAACACTTCGCAAATCATATTATATCTTGCCATGAAATATAGAGATGAGATGCGATATCGCGTTTTATGAATCATTAGAACTCTATTGCTACGATAGGTAGACATCTGCAAACGCTATTTCCTTACAAGGAAGTGTCGCATTTCCATTCATTTGAATCGTAGACGAGGAATGCATAACACTTCGCAATGAATATTATATCTTATCATGAAACATAGATATGAGATGCAATATCTCGTTTTAAGAAGCATTTGAACTCTATTGCTTCGATACGTAGACATCTGCAAACGCTATTTCCTTGCAAGGAAGTGTCGCATTTACATTCATTTGAAGTGTAGACGAGGAATACATGACACTTCGCAAATCATATTATATCTTACCATGAAACATAGAAATGAGATGCGATATCGAGTTATAAGAAGCATTAGAACTCTATTGCTACGATAGGTAGACATCTGCAAACGCTATATCCTTACAAGGAAGTGTCGCATTTACATTAATTTGAAGTGTAGACGAGGAAAACATAACAATTCGCAAATCATATTATATCTTACCATGAAACATAGAAATGAGATGCGATATCGCGTTTTAAGAAGCATTCGAACTCTATTGCTACGATAGGTAGACATCTGCAAACGCTATATCCTTACAAGGAAGTGTCGCATTTACATTCATTTGAAGTGTAGACGAGGAAAACATAACACTTCGCAAATGATATTATATCTTACCATGAAACATAGAACTGAGATGCGATATCGCGTTTTAAGGAGCTTTGGAACACTATTGCGACGATAGGTAGACATTTGCAAACGCTATTTCCTTGCAAGGAAGTGTCGCATTTACGTCCATTTGAAGTGTAGACGAAGAATACATAACACTTCGCAAATCATATTATATCTTACCATGAAACATAGAAATGAGATGCGATATCGCGTTTTAAGAATCATAAGAACTCTATTGCTACGATACGTAGACATCTGCAAACGCAATTTCCCTGCATGGAAGTTTCGCATTTACATGCATTTGAAGTGTAGACTAGTAATACATGACACTTCGCAAATCATATTAAATCTTACCATGGAACATAGAAATGAGATGCGATATCGCGTTTTAAGAAGCATTAGAACTCTATTGCTACGATAGGTAGACATCTGCAAACGCTATTTCCTTACAAGGAAGTGTCGCATTTACATTCATTTGAAGTGTAGACGAGGATAACATAACACTTCGCAAATCATATTGTATCTTACCATGAAACATAGAAATGAGATGCGACATCGCGTTTTAAGAAGCATTAGAACACTATTGCTACGATAGGTAGACATTTGCAAACGCTATTTCCTTGCAAAGAAGTGTCGCATTTACATTCATTTGAAGTGTAGACGAGGAAAACATAACACTTCGCAAATCATATTATATCTTACCATGAAACATAGAAATGAGATGCGATATCGCGTTTTAAGAAGCATTAGAACTCTATTGCTACGATAGGTAGACATCTGCAAACGCTATTTCCTTACAAGGAAGTGTCGCATTTACATTCATTTGAAGTGTAGACGAGGAATACATAACACTTCGCAAATCATATTATATCTTACCATGAAACATAGAAATGAGATGCGATATCGCGTTTTAAGAAACATAAGAACACTATTGCTACGGTACGTAGTCATCTGCAAACGCTATTTCCTTGCATGGAAGTGTCGCATTTACATTCATTTGAAGTGTAGACGAGGAATACATGACACTTCGCAAATCATATTATATCTTACCATGAAACATAGAAATGAGATGCGATATCGCGTTTTAAGAAGCATTAGAAATCTATTGCTACGATACATAGACATCTGCAAACGCTATTTCCTTGCAAGGAAGTGTCGCATTTACATTCACTTGAAGTGTAGACGAGGAATACATAACACTTCGCAAATCATATTATACCTTACCATGAAACATAGAAATGAGATGCGATATCGCGTTTTAAGAGTCATAAGAACTCTATTGCTACGATACGTAGACATCTGCAAACGCTATTTCCTTGCATGGAAGTATCGCATTTATATGCATTTGAAGTGTAGACGAGGAATGCATAACACTTCGCAATGAATATTATATCTTACCATGAAACATAGAAATGAGATGCGATATCGCGTTTAAAGAAGCATTGGAAACCTATTGCTACGATACGTAGACATCTGCAAACGCTATTTCCTAGCGAGGAAGTGTCGCATTCACATTCATTTGAAGTGTAGACGAGGAATACATAACACTTCGCAAATCATATTATATCTTACCATGAAACATAGAAATGAGATGCGATATCGCGTTTTAAGAATCATAAGAACTCTATTGCTACGATAGGTAGACATCTGCAAACGCTATTTCCTTACAAGGAAGTGTCGCATTTACATTCATTTGAAGTGTAGACGAGGAAAACATAACACTTCGCAAATCATATTATATCCTACCATGAAACATAGAACTGAGATGCGATATCGCGTTTTAAGGAGCATTAGAACACTATTGCTACGGTAGGTAGACGTTTGCAAACGCTATTTCCTTACAAGGAAGTGTCGCATTTACATTCATTTGAAGTGTAGACGAGGAAAACATAACACTTCGCAAATCATATTATATCTTACCATGAAACATAGAACTGAGATGCGATATCGCGTTTTAAGGAGCTTTGGAACACTATTGCGACGATAGGTAGACATTTGCAAACGCTATTTCCTTGCAAGGAAGTGTCGCATTTACATTCATTTGAAGTGTAGACGAGGAAAACATAACACTTCGCAAATCATATTATATCTTACCATGAAACATAGAAATGAGATGCGATATCGCGTTTTAAGAAGCATTAGAACTCTATTGCTACGAAAGGTAGACATCAGCAAACGCTATTTCCTTACAAGGAAGTGTCGCATTTCCATTCATTTGAATCGTAGACGAGGAATGCATAACACTTCGCAATGAATATTATATCTTATCATGAAACATAGATATGAGATGCAATATCTCGTTTTAAGAAGCATTTGAACTCTATTGCTTCGATACGTAGACATCTGCAAACGCTATTTCCTTGCAAGGAAGTGTCGCATTTACATTCATTTGAAGTGTAGACGAGGAATACATGACACTTCGCAAATCATATTATATCTTACCATGAAGCATAGAAATGAGATGCGATATCGAGTTATAAGAAGCATTAGAACTCTATTGCTACGATAGGTAGACATCTGCAAACGCTATATCCTTACAAGGAAGTGTCGCATTTACATTAATTTGAAGTGTAGACGAGGAAAACATAACAATTCGCAAATCATATTATATCTTACCATGAAACATAGAAATGAGATGCGATATCGCGTTTTAAGAAGCATTCGAACTCTATTGCTACGATAGGTAGACATCTGCAAACGCTATATCCTTACAAGGAAGTGTCGCATTTACATTCATTTGAAGTGTAGACGAGGAAAACATAACACTTCGCAAATGATATTATATCTTACCATGAAACATAGAACTGAGATGCGATATCGCGTTTTAAGGAGCTTTGGAACACTATTGCGACGATAGGTAGACATTTGCAAACGCTATTTCCTTGCAAGGAAGTGTCGCATTTACGTCCATTTGAAGTGTAGACGAAGAATACATAACACTTCGCAAATCATATTATATCTTACCATGAAACATAGAAATGAGATGCGATATCGCGTTTTAAGAATCATAAGAACTCTATTGCTACGATACGTAGACATCTGCAAACGCAATTTCCCTGCATGGAAGTTTCGCATTTACATGCATTTGAAGTGTAGACGAGTAATACATGACACTTCGCAAATCATATTAAATCTTACCATGGAACATAGAAATGAGATGCGATATCGCGTTTTAAGAAGCATTAGAACTCTATTGCTACGATAGGTAGACATCTGCAAACGCTATTTCCTTACAAGGAAGTGTCGCATTTACATTCATTTGAAGTGTAGACGAGGAAAACATAACACTTCGCAAATCATATTGTATCTTACCATGAAACATAGAAATGAGATGCGACATCGCGTTTTAAGAAGCATTAGAACACTATTGCTACGATAGGTAGACATTTGCAAACGCTATTTCCTTGCAAAGAAGTGTCGCATTTACATTCATTTGAAGTGTAGACGAGGAAAACATAACACTTCGCAAATCATATTATATCTTACCATGAAACATAGAAATGAGATGCGATATCGCGTTTTAAGAAGCATTAGAACTCTATTGCTACGATAGGTAGACATCTGCAAACGCTATTTCCTTACAAGGAAGTGTCGCATTTACATTCATTTGAAGTGTAGACGAGGAATACATAACACTTCGCAAATCATATTATATCTTACCATGAAACATAGAAATGAGATGCGATATCGCGTTTTAAGAAACATAAGAACACTATTGCTACGGTACGTAGTCATCTGCAAACGCTATTTCCTTGCATGGAAGTGTCGCATTTACATTCATTTGAAGTGTAGACGAGGAATACATGACACTTCGCAAATCATATTATATCTTACCATGAAACATAGAAATGAGATGCGATATCGCGTTTTAAGAAGCATTAGAACTCTATTGCTACGATAGGTAGACATCTGCAAACGCTATTTCCTTACAAGGAAGTGTCGCATTTACATTCATTTGAAGTGTAGACGAGGAAAACATAACACTTCGCAAATCATATTGTATCTTACCATGAAACATAGAAATGAGATGCGACATCGCGTTTTAAGAAGCATTAGAACACTATTGCTACGATAGGTAGACATTTGCAAACGCTATTTCCTTGCAAAGAAGTGTCGCATTTACATTCATTTGAAGTGTAGACGAGGAAAACATAACACTTCGCAAATCATATTATATCTTACCATGAAACATAGAAATGAGATGCGATATCGCGTTTTAAGAAGCATTAGAACTCTATTGCTACGATAGGTAGACATCTGCAAACGCTATTTCCTTACAAGGAAGTGTCGCATTTACATTCATTTGAAGTGTAGACGAGGAATACATAACACTTCGCAAATCATATTATATCTTACCATGAAACATAGAAATGAGATGCGATATCGCGTTTTAAGAAACATAAGAACACTATTGCTACGGTACGTAGTCATCTGCAAACGCTATTTCCTTGCATGGAAGTGTCGCATTTACATTCATTTGAAGTGTAGACGAGGAATACATGACACTTCGCAAATCATATTATATCTTACCATGAAACATAGAAATGAGATGCGATATCGCGTTTTAAGAAGCATTAGAAATCTATTGCTACGATACATAGACATCTGCAAACGCTATTTCCTTGCAAGGAAGTGTCGCATTTACATTCACTTGAAGTGTAGACGAGGAATACATAACACTTCGCAAATCATATTATACCTTACCATGAAACATAGAAATGAGATGCGATATCGCGTTTTAAGAGTCATAAGAACTCTATTGCTACGATACGTAGACATCTGCAAACGCTATTTCCTTGCATGGAAGTATCGCATTTATATGCATTTGAAGTGTAGACGAGGAATGCATAACACTTCGCAATGAATATTATATCTTACCATGAAACATAGAAATGAGATGCGATATCGCGTTTTAAGAAGCATTGGAAACCTATTGCTACGATACGTAGACATCTGCAAACGCTATTTCCTAGCGAGGAAGTGTCGCATTCACATTCATTTGAAGTGTAGACGAGGAATACATAACACTTCGCAAATCATATTATATCTTACCATGAAACATAGAAATGAGATGCGATATCGCGTTTTAAGAATCATAAGAACTCTATTGCTACGATAGGTAGACATCTGCAAACGCTATTTCCTTACAAGGAAGTGTCGCATTTACATTCATTTGAAGTGTAGACGAGGAAAACATAACACTTCGCAAATCATATTATATCCTACCATGAAACATAGAACTGAGATGCGATATCGCGTTTTAAGGAGCATTAGAACACTATTGCTACGGTAGGTAGACGTTTGCAAACGCTATTTCCTTACAAGGAAGTGTCGCATTTACATTCATTTGAAGTGTAGACGAGGAAAACATAACACTTCGCAAATCATATTATATCTTACCATGAAACATAGAACTGAGATGCGATATCGCGTTTTAAGGAGCTTTGGAACACTATTGCGACGATAGGTAGACATTTGCAAACGCTATTTCCTTGCAAGGAAGTGTCGCATTTACATTCATTTGAAGTGTAGACGAGGAAAACATAACACTTCGCAAATCATATTATATCTTACCATGAAACATAGAAATGAGATGCGATATCGCGTTTTAAGAAGCATTAGAACTCTATTGCTACGAAAGGTAGACATCTGCAAACGCTATTTCCTTACAAGGAAGTGTCGCATTTACATTCATTTGAAGTGTAGACGAGGAATACATAACACTTCGCAAATCATATTATATCTTACCATGAAATATAGAGATGAGATGCGATATCGCGTTTTATGAATCATTAGAACTCTATTGCTACGATAGGTAGACATCTGCAAACGCTATTTCCTTACAAGGAAGTGTCGCATTTCCATTCATTTGAATCGTAGACGAGGAATGCATAACACTTCGCAATGAATATTATATCTTATCATGAAACATAGATATGAGATGCAATATCTCGTTTTAAGAAGCATTTGAACTCTATTGCTTCGATACGTAGACATCTGCAAACGCTATTTCCTTGCAAGGAAGTGTCGCATTTACATTCATTTGAAGTGTAGACGAGGAATACATGACACTTCGCAAATCATATTATATCTTACCATGAAGCATAGAAATGAGATGCGATATCGAGTTATAAGAAGCATTAGAACTCTATTGCTACGATAGGTAGACATCTGCAAACGCTATATCCTTACAAGGAAGTGTCGCATTTACATTAATTTGAAGTGTAGACGAGGAAAACATAACAATTCGCAAATCATATTATATCTTACCATGAAACATAGAAATGAGATGCGATATCGCGTTTTAAGAAGCATTCGAACTCTATTGCTACGATAGGTAGACATCTGCAAACGCTATATCCTTACAAGGAAGTGTCGCATTTACATTCATTTGAAGTGTAGACGAGGAAAACATAACACTTCGCAAATGATATTATATCTTACCATGAAACATAGAACTGAGATGCGATATCGCGTTTTAAGGAGCTTTGGAACACTATTGCGACGATAGGTAGACATTTGCAAACGCTATTTCCTTGCAAGGAAGTGTCGCATTTACGTCCATTTGAAGTGTAGACGAAGAATACATAACACTTCGCAAATCATATTATATCTTACCATGAAACATAGAAATGAGATGCGATATCGCGTTTTAAGAATCATAAGAACTCTATTGCTACGATACGTAGACATCTGCAAACGCAATTTCCCTGCATGGAAGTTTCGCATTTACATGCATTTGAAGTGTAGACGAGTAATACATGACACTTCGCAAATCATATTAAATCTTACCATGGAACATAGAAATGAGATGCGATATCGCGTTTTAAGAAGCATTAGAACTCTATTGCTACGATAGGTAGACATCTGCAAACGCTATTTCCTTACAAGGAAGTGTCGCATTTACATTCATTTGAAGTGTAGACGAGGAAAACATAACACTTCGCAAATCATATTGTATCTTACCATGAAACATAGAAATGAGATGCGACATCGCGTTTTAAGAAGCATTAGAACACTATTGCTACGATAGGTAGACATTTGCAAACGCTATTTCCTTGCAAAGAAGTGTCGCATTTACATTCATTTGAAGTGTAGACGAGGAAAACATAACACTTCGCAAATCATATTATATCTTACCATGAAACATAGAAATGAGATGCGATATCGCGTTTTAAGAAGCATTAGAACTCTATTGCTACGATAGGTAGACATCTGCAAACGCTATTTCCTTACAAGGAAGTGTCGCATTTACATTCATTTGAAGTGTAGACGAGGAATACATAACACTTCGCAAATCATATTATATCTTACCATGAAACATAGAAATGAGATGCGATATCGCGTTTTAAGAAACATAAGAACACTATTGCTACGGTACGTAGTCATCTGCAAACGCTATTTCCTTGCATGGAAGTGTCGCATTTACATTCATTTGAAGTGTAGACGAGGAATACATGACACTTCGCAAATCATATTATATCTTACCATGAAACATAGAAATGTGATGCGATATCGCGTTTTAAGAAGCATTAGAAATCTATTGCTACGATACATAGACATCTGCAAACGCTATTTCCTTGCAAGGAAGTGTCGCATTTACATTCACTTGAAGTGTAGACGAGGAATACATAACACTTCGCAAATCATATTATACCTTACCATGAAACATAGAAATGAGATGCGATATCGCGTTTTAAGAGTCATAAGAACTCTATTGCTACGATACGTAGACATCTGCAAACGCTATTTCCTTGCATGGAAGTATCGCATTTATATGCATTTGAAGTGTAGACGAGGAATGCATAACACTTCGCAATGAATATTATATCTTACCATGAAACATAGAAATGAGATGCGATATCGCGTTTTAAGAAGCATTGGAAACCTATTGCTACGATACGTAGACATCTGCAAACGCTATTTCCTAGCGAGGAAGTGTCGCATTCACATTCATTTGAAGTGTAGACGAGGAATACATAACACTTCGCAAATCATATTATATCTTACCATGAAACATAGAAATGAGATGCGATATCGCGTTTTAAGAATCATAAGAACTCTATTGCTACGATAGGTAGACATCTGCAAACGCTATTTCCTTACAAGGAAGTGTCGCATTTACATTCATTTGAAGTGTAGACGAGGAAAACATAACACTTCGCAAATCATATTATATCCTACCATGAAACATAGAACTGAGATGCGATATCGCGTTTTAAGGAGCATTAGAACACTATTGCTACGGTAGGTAGACGTTTGCAAACGCTATTTCCTTACAAGGAAGTGTCGCATTTACATTCATTTGAAGTGTAGACGAGGAAAACATAACACTTCGCAAATCATATTATATCTTACCATGAAACATAGAACTGAGATGCGATATCGCGTTTTAAGGAGCTTTGGAACACTATTGCGACGATAGGTAGACATTTGCAAACGCTATTTCCTTGCAAGGAAGTGTCGCATTTACATTCATTTGAAGTGTAGACGAGGAAAACATAACACTTCGCAAATCATATTATATCTTACCATGAAACATAGAAATGAGATGCGATATCGCGTTTTAAGAAGCATTAGAACTCTATTGCTACGAAAGGTAGACATCTGCAAACGCTATTTCCTTACAAGGAAGTGTCGCATTTACATTCATTTGAAGTGTAGACGAGGAATACATAACACTTCGCAAATCATATTATATCTTACCATGAAATATAGCGATGAGATGCGATATCGCGTTTTAAGAAGCATTAGAACACTATTGCTACAATAGGTAGACTTTCGCAAACTCTATTTCCTTGCAAGGAAGTGTCGCATTTACATTCATTTGAAGTGTAGGCGAGGAATACATAACACTTCGCAAATCATATTATATCTTACCATGAAACATAGAAATGAGATGCGATATCGCGTTTTAAGAATCATAAGAACTCTATTGCTACGATACGTAGACATCTGCAAACGCAATTTCCTTGCAAGGAAGTGACGCATTTACATTCATTTGAATCGTAGACGAGGAATGCATAACACTTCGCAAATCATAATATATCTTACCATGAAACATAGGAATGAGATGCGATATCGCGTTTTAAGAAGCATTAGAACACTATTGCTACGGTAGGTAGACGTTTGCAAACGCTATTTCCTTACAAGGAAGTGTCGCATTTACATTCATTTGAAGTGTAGACGAGGAAAACATAACACTTCGCAAATCATATTATATCTTACCATGAAACATAGAAATGAGATGCGATATCGCGTTTTAAGAAAGATAAGAACACTATTGCTACGGTACGTAGTCATCTGCAAACGCTATTTCCTTGCATGGAAGTGTCGCATTTACATTCATTTGAAGTGTAGACGAGGAATACATGACACTTCGCAAATGATATTATATCTTACCATGAAACATAGAACTGAGATGCGATATCGCGTTTTAAGAAGCATTAGAAATCTATTGCTACGATACGTAGACATCTGCAGACGCTATTTCCTAGCGAGGAAGTGTCGCATTCACATTCATTTGAAGTGTAGACGAGGAATACATTACACTTCGCAAATCATATTATATCTTACCATGAAACATAGAAATGAGATGCGATATCGCGTTTTAAGAATCATAAGAACTCTATTGCTACGATAGGTAGACATCTGCAAACGCTATTTCCTTACAAGGAAGTGTCGCATTTACATTCATTTGAAGTGTAGACGAGGAAAACATAACACTTCGCAAATGATATTATATCTTACCATGAAACATAGAACTGAGATGCGATATCGCGTTTTAAGGAGCTTTGGAACACTATTGCGACGATAGGTAGACATTTGCAAACGCTATTTCCTTGCAAGGAAGTGTCGCATTTACATCCATTTGAAGTGTAGACGAAGAATACATAACACTTCGCAAATCATATTATATCTTACCATGAAACATAGAAATGAGATGCGATATCGCGTTTTAAGAATCATAAGAACTCTATTGCTACGATACGTAGACATCTGCAAACGCAATTTCCCTGCATGGAAGTTTCGCATTTACATGCATTTGAAGTGTAGACGAGTAATACATGACACTTCGCAAATCATATTAAATCTTACCATGGAACATAGAAATGAGATGCGATATCGCGTTTTAAGAAGCATTAGAACTCTATTGCTACGATAGGTAGACATCTGCAAACGCTATTTCCTTACAAGGAAGTGTCGCATTTACATTCATTTGAAGTGTAGACGAGGAAAACATAACACTTCGCAAATCATATTGTATCTTACCATGAAACATAGAACTGAGATGCGATATCGCGTTTTAAGAAGCATTAGAACACTATTGCTACGATAGGTAGACATTTGCAAACGCTATTTCCTTGCAAAGAAGTGTCGCATTTACATTCATTTGAAGTGTAGACGAGGAAAACATAACACTTCGCAAATCATATTATATCTTACCATGAAACATAGAAATGAGATGCGATATCGCGTTTTAAGAAGCATTAGAACTCTATTGCTACGATAGGTAGACATCTGCAAACGCTATTTCCTTACAAGGAAGTGTCGCATTTACATTCATTTGAAGTGTAGACGAGGAATACATAACACTTCGCAAATCATATTATATCTTACCATGAAATATAGCGATGAGATGCGATATCGCGTTTTAAGAAGCATTAGAACACTATTGCTACAATAGGTAGACATTCGCAAACTCTATTTCCTTGCAAGCAAGTGTCGCATTTACATTCATTTGAAGTGTAGGCGAGGAATACATAACACTTCGCAAATCATATTATATCTTACCATGAAACATAGAAATGAGATGCGATATCGCGTTTTAAGAAACATAAGAACACTATTGCTACGGTACGTAGTCATCTGCAAACGCTATTTCCTTGCATGGAAGTGTCGCATTTACATTCATTTGAAGTGTAGACGAGGAATACATGACACTTCGCAAATCATATTATATCTTACCATGAAACATAGAAATGAGATGCGATATCGCGTTTTAAGAAGCATTAGAAATCTATTGCTACGATACATAGACATCTGCAAACGCTATTTCCTTGCAAGGAAGTGTCGCATTTACATTCACTTGAAGTGTAGACGAGGAATACATAACACTTCGCAAATCATATTATACCTTACCATGAAACATAGAAATGAGATGCGATATCGCGTTTTAAGAGTCATAAGAACTCTATTGCTACGATACGTAGACATCTGCAAACGCTATTTCCTTGCATGGAAGTATCGCATTTATATGCATTTGAAGTGTAGACGAGGAATGCATAACACTTCGCAATGAATATTATATCTTACCATGAAACATAGAAATGAGATGCGATATCGCGTTTTAAGAAGCATTGGAAACCTATTGCTACGATAGGTAGACATCTGCAAACGCTATTTCCTTACAAGGAAGTGTCGCATTTACATTCATTTGAAGTGTAGACGAGGAAAACATAACACTTCGCAAATCATATTATATCTTACCATGAAACATAGAACTGAGATGCGATATCGCGTTTTAAGGAGCATTAGAACACTATTGCGACGATAGGTAGACATTTGCAAACGCTATTTCCTTGCAAGGGAGTGTCGCATTTACATTCATTTGAAGTGTAGACGAAGAATACATAACACTTCGCAAATCATAATATATCTTACCATGAAACATAGAAATGAGATGCAATATCTCGTCTTAAGTAGCATTTGAACTCTATTGCTTCGATACGTAGACATCTGCAAACGCTATTTCCTTGCAAGGAAGTGTCGCATTTACATTCGTTTGAAGTGTAGACGAGGAATACATAACACTTCGCAAATCATATTATATCTTACCATGAAACATAGAAATGAGATGCGATATCGCGTTTTAAGAATAATAAGAACTCTATTGCTACGATACGTAGACATCTGCAAACGCAATTTCCTTGCAAGGAAGTGTCGCATTTACATTCATTTGAATCGTAGACGAGGAATGCATAACACTTCGCAAATCATAATATATCATACCATGAAACATAGGAATGAGATGCGATATCGCGTTTTAAGAAGCATTAGAACACTATTGCTACGGTAGGTAGACGTTTGCAAACGCTATTTCCTTACAAGGAAGTGTCGCATTTACATTCATTTGAAGTGTAGACGAGGAAAACATAACACTTCGCAAATCATATTATATCTTACCATGAAACATAGAACTGAGATGCGATATCGCGTTTTAAGGAGCTTTGGAACACTATTGCGACGATAGGTAGACATTTGCAAACGCTATTTCCTTGCAAGGAAGTGTCGCATTTACATTCATTTGAAGTGTAGACGAGGAAAACATAGCACTTCGCAAATCATATTATATCTTACCATGAAACATAGAAATGAGATGCGATATCGCGTTTTAAGAAGCATTAGAAATCTATTGCTACGATACATAGACATCTGCAAACGCTATTTCCTTGCAAGGAAGTGTCGCATTTACATTCACTTGAAGTGTAGACGAGGAATACATAACACTTCGCAAATCATATTATACCTTACCATGAAACATAGAAATGAGATGCGATATCGCGTTTTAAGAGTCATAAGAACTCTATTGCTACGATACGTAGACATCTGCAAACGCTATTTCCTTGCATGGAAGTATCGCATTTATATGCATTTGAAGTGTAGACGAGGAATGCATAGCACTTCGCAAATCATATTATATCTTACCATGGAACATAGGAATGAGATGCGATATCGCGTTTTAAGAATCATAAGAACTCCATTGCTACGATACGTAGACATCTGCAAACGCTATTTCCTTACAAGGAAGTGTCGCATTTACATTGATTTGTAGTGTAGACGAGGAAAACATAACACTTCGCAAATCATATTATATCTTACCATGAAACATAGAACTGAGATGCGATATCGCGTTTTAAGAAGCACTAGAACACTATTGCTACGATAGGTAGACATTTGCAAACGCTATTTCCTTGCAAAGAAGTGTCGCATTTACATTCATTTGAAGTGTAGACGCGGAATACATAACACTTCGCAAATCATATTATACCTTACCATGAAACATAGAAATGAGATGCGATATCGCGTTTTAAGAGTCATAAGAACTCTATTGCTACGATACGTAGACATCTGCAAACGCTATTTCCTTGCATGGAAGTATCGCACTTATATGCATTTGAAGTGTAGACGAGGAATGCATAGCACTTCGCAATGAATATTATATCTTACCATGAAACATAGAAATGAGATGCGATATCGCGTTTTAAGAAGCATTGGAAACCTATTGCTACGATACGTAGACATCTGCAAACGCTATTTCCTAGCGAGGAAGTGTCGCATTCACATTCATTTGAAGTGTAGACGAGGAAAACATAACACTTCGCAAATCATATTATATCTTACCATGAAACATAGAAATGAGATGCGATATCGCGTTTTAAGAATCATAAGAACTCTATTGCTACGATAGGTAGACATCTGCAAACGCTATTTCCTTACAAGGAAGTGTCGCATTTACATTCATTTGAAGTGCAGACGAGGAAAACATAACACTTCGCAAATCATATTATATCTTACCATGAAACATAGAACTGAGATGCGATATCGCGTTTTAAGGAGCATTAGAACACTATTGCGACGATAGGTAGACATTTGCAAACGCTATTTCCTTGCAAGGGAGTGTCGCATTTACATTCATTTGAAGTGTAGACGAAGAATACATAATAATTCGCAAATCATAACATATCTTACCATGAAACATAGAAATGAGATGCAATATCTCGTCTTAAGTAGCATTTGAACTCTATTGCTTCGATACGTAGACATCTGCAAACGCTATTTCCTTGCAAGGAAGTGTCGCATTTACATTCGTTTGAAGTGTAGACGAGGAATACATAACACTTCGCAAATCATATTATATCTTACCATGAAATATAGCGATGAGATGCGATATCGCGTTTTAAGAAGCATTAGAACACTATTGCTACAATAGGTAGACATTCGCAAACGCTATTTCCTTGCAAGGAAGTGTCGCATTTACATTCATTTGAAGTGTAGGCGAGGAATACATAACACTTCGCAAATCATATTATATCTTACCATGAAACATAGAAATGAGATGCGATATCGTGTTTTAAGAATCATAAGAACTCTATTGCTACGATACGTGGACATCTGCAAACGCAATTTCCTTGCAAGGAAGTGTCGCATTTACATTCATTTGAATCGTAGACGAGGAATGCATAACACTTCGCAAATCATAATATATCTTACCATGAAACATAGGAATGAGATGCGATATCGCGTTTTAAGAAGCATTAGAACACTATTGCTACGGTAGGTAGACGTTTGCAAACGCTATTTCCTTACAAGGAAGTGTCGCATTTACATTCATTTGAAGTGTAGACGAGGGAAACATAACACTTCGCAAATCATATTATATCTTACCATGAAACATAGAACTGAGATGCGATATCGCGTTTTAAGGAGCTTTGGAACACTATTGCGACGATAGGTAGACATTTGCAAACGCTATTTCCTTGCAAGGAAGTGTCGCATTTACATTCATTTGAAGTGTAGACGAAGAATACATAACACATCGCAAATCATATTATATCTTACCATGAAACATAGAAATGAGATGCGATATCGCGTTTTAAGAATCATAAGAACTCCATTGCTACGATACGTAGACATCTGCAAACGCAATTTCCCTGCATGGAAGTTTCGCATTTACATGCATTTGATGTGTAGACGAGTAATACATGACACTTCGCAAATCATATTATATCTTACCATGGAACATAGGAATGAGATGCGATATCGCGTTTTAAGAATCATAAGAACTCCATTGCTACGATACGTAGACATCTGCAAACGCTATTTCCTTACAAGGAAGTGTCGCATTTACATTGATTTGTAGTGTAGACGAGGAAAACATAACACTTCGCAAATCATATTATATCTTACCATGAAACATAGAACTGAGATGCGATATCGCGTTTTAAGAAGCACTAGAACACTATTGCTACGATAGGTAGACATCTGCAAACGCTATTTCCTTACAAGGAAGTGTCGCATTTACATTCATTTGAAGTGTAGACGAGGAATACATAACACTTCGCAAATCATATTATATCTTACCATGAAATATAGCGATGAGATGCGATATCGCGTTTTAAGAAGCATTAGAACACTATTGCTACAATAGGTAGACATTCGCAAACTCTATTTCCTTGCAAGGAAGTGTCGCATTTACATTCACTTGAAGTGTAGACGAGGAATACATAACACTTCGCAAATCATAATATATCTTACCATGAAACATAGAAATGGGATGCAATATCTCGTCTTAAGTAGCATTTGAACTCTATTGCTTCGATACGTAGACATCTGCAAACGCTATTTCCTTGCATGGAAGTATCGCATTTATATGCATTTGAAGTGTAGACGAGGAATGAATAACACTTCGCAATGAATATTATATCTTACCATGAAACATAGAAATGAGATGCGATATCGCGTTTTAAGAAGCATTGGAAACCTATTGCTACGATACGTAGACATCTGCAGACGCTATTTCCTAGCGAGGAAGTGTCGCATTCACATTCATTTGAAGTGTAGACGAGGAATACATTACACTTCGCAAATCATATTATATCTTACCATGAAACATAGAAATGAGATGCGATATCGCGTTTTAAGAATCATAAGAACTCTATTGCTACGATAGGTAGACATCTGCAAACGCTATTTCCTTACAAGGAAGTGTCGCATTTACATTCATTTGAAGTGTAGACGAGGAAAACATAACACTTAGCAAATCATATTATATCTTACCATGAAACATAGAACTGAGATGCGATATCGCGTTTTAAGGAGCATTAGAACACTATTGCGACGATAGGTAGACATTTGCAAACGCTATTTCCTTGCAAGGGAGTGTCGCATTTACATTCATTTGAAGTGTAGACGAAGAATACATAACACTTCGCAAATCATAATATATCTTACCATGAAACATAGAAATGGGATGCAATATCTCGTCTTAAGTAGCATTTGAACTCTATTGCTTCGATACGTAGACATCTGCAAACGCTATTTCCTTGCAAGGAAGTGTCGCATTCGTTTGAAGTGTAGACGAGGAATACATAACACTTCGCAAATCATATTATATCTTACCATGAAATATAGCGATGAGATGCGATATCGCGTTTTAAGAAGCATTAGAACACTATTGCTACAATAGGTAGACATTCGCAAACGCTATTTCCTTGCAAGGAAGTGTCGCATTTACATTCATTTGAAGTGTAGGCGAGGAATACATAACACTTCGCAAATCATACTATATCTTACCATGAAACATAGAAATGAGATGCGATATCGCGTTTTAAGAATCATAAGAACTCTATTGCTACGATACGTGGACATCTGCAAACGCAATTTCCTTGCAAGGAAGTGTCGCATTTACATTCATTTGAATCGTAGACGAGGAATGCATAACACTTCGCAAATCATAATATATCTTACCATGAAACATAGGAATGAGATGCGATATCGCGTTTTAAGAAGCATTAGAACACTATTGCTACGGTAGGTAGACGTATGCAAACGCTATTTCCTTACAAGGAAGTGTCGCATTTACATTCATTTGAAGTGTAGACGAGGAAAACATAACACTTCGCAAATGATATTATATCTTACCATGAAACATAGAACTGAGATGCGATATCGCGTTTTAAGAAGCATTAGAAATCTATTGCTACGATACATAGACATCTGCAAACGCTATTTCCTTGCAAGGAAGTGTCGCATTTACATTCACTTGAAGTGTAGACGAGGAATACATAACACTTCGCAAATCATATTATACCTTACCATGAAACATAGAAATGAGATGCTATATCGCGTTTTAAGAGTCATAAGAACTCTATTGCTACGATACGTAGACATCTGCAAACGCTATTTCCTTGCATGGAAGTATCGCATTTATATGCATTTGAAGTGTAGACGAGGAATGCATAACACTTCGCAATGAATATTATATCTTACCATGAAACATAGAAATGAGATGCGATATCGCGTTTTAAGAAGCATTGGAAACCTATTGCTACGATACGTAGACATCTGCAGACGCTATTTCCTAGCGAGGAAGTGTCGCATTCACATTCATTTGAAGTGTAGACGAGGAATACATTACACTTCGCAAATCATATTATATCTTACCATGAAACATAGAAATGAGATGCGATATCGCGTTTTAAGAATCATAAGAACTCTATTGCTACTATAGGTAGACATCTGCAAACGCTATTTCCTTACAAGGAAGTGTCGCATTTACATTCATTTGAAGTGTAGACGAGGAAAACATAACACTTCGCAAATCATATTATATCTTACCATGAAACATAGAACTGAGATGCGATATCGCGTTTTAAGGAGCATTAGAACACTATTGCGACGATAGGTAGACATTTGCAAACGCTATTTCCTTGCAAGGGAGTGTCGCATTTACATTCATTTGAAGTGTAGACGAAGAATACATAACACTTCGCAAATCATAATATATCTTACCATGAAACATAGAGATGGGATGCAATATCTCGTCTTAAGTAGCATTTGAACTCTATTGCTTCGATACGTAGACATCTGCAAACGCTATTTCCTTGCAAGGAAGTGTTGTGACGTCAGGCGCACCGCCTGCCACCCTCTGGCGCCAACCAGCATCCGCAGCATCCGCAACCGGGACACCGCTCTCCCGCCAGCACCTGTATCAGCATCCCCCGTACACGGGCCGCACGACGATTCGACGCCCAGAGACGAGGAGACAACGCTACGAGGATGAGGAATACCTCCCCGCGTACGAATCCCGATCACCTGCGATCACACAACCGTACGCTTACTTTTCATACACGCGATTCTAGATTAAGCACTCTACACGAATCATGTACATACACAACCCAACACACACCTAAATATAAGCAGATATTTGTACAATCATAATTTCTAAGTCGTATAGAATATAAGCTGCGATGCGCGCCCGCGCGCACTCGACGCTCGCGGCTCACGCTGAACGCGAGCCGCACCCCACTCCGAGTGGCCGCCCCACTCCGATCGTACGCCCCACTCACGGGGCCCTGCGACTCGCGCGCCACGCAACCCGAGGAGGTCGCGGACGCGCGACCGAGAGAGGAGTCCCTTCGAGTCCGATCTCCGAGACGGTTCTAATCTCAACCTCCGAGCAATACGCTCCCCTGCCACGAGCTATCAGCTCTCATGCAGCCGACTCTATCGCATCTCCCTTAGCGGAGTCCTTATTATAACTTATTACTATTTCCATTTCATATTATATCGTTAGTTGATAACTTAGACTTAGTAAAGTGTAGTAGGATAGTTATATTATAGAATATACTCTTGTTTTACCAAATCCAAGTCTCTTTATTCGAATACAAGCTCCTTAAATTCTATTCCACGTGTACGCTCGCGATTCTTATTCAATTCACACGATTCATCTGCGACAGCTCTGTACGCTGGACAGTCTTTGAGCGCACCAACGCTCGACTGCTCTCGCTGCATTCCTATCGTATCCAAGGTATCTTGAACAAGGATCGACCTCGGTAAGCCAGAGCGCACCATCGCTTGGCCGAGCCGTATTCCGTCCTAGTGCAAGCGCCTTTGATGAATCCCGAGCCTCCGAAAAGGCGTACACGACGCGCGGGTAGGAAAGAATATCTACGCCGTCTCATTCGCGAATACGCGAGTTGTACTTCCGGACATCCATACGTCTGCAACGCTGTTTCCGTTCCTGCGAAGGAGGTCTTCGCAGCCGTACGTCCAATTCGAATCCAGGATCGCCCGGTTCCAGCGCCAGTTTCCTCCAGCCGTAGCTCGCCTGCCTGGAGACTCATTCCCGTCGACGCTCCGCCGATCCAGCCGTACGCCGCTGCTATTCCGGTCACGGATCCACGGCGCCACAGATACCTGGAACGAGAGGCGAAACAGTATTAAGAAGACGTCGAAAGGTAAGTTTTAGGCGTAATTTTGGTTAGATCGAGTTCCGACCGCCAACGAACCCGGCCCCAGCGCAATTCGCGTAGGTTTTTCGGGAAAGGCTACGAATCGTGCCATCGGATCGAGCGCAAACGCACCTCGGGACGTGACACGAAAGATATTTTTGGTGACAGCGGTGGGATAGCCACGCGTTCTCCACGGAAATTCTGCCGTCCGAGACCGCGAAACAAGCCATGGCAACGAGAACTCCACCGACCAAAACGCGCCAGCAAGTGCAACGGGCCGCCGCGATGCACGAAACTGATCGCGATAAACGCACAAATAGGGCATTAGATTTTCAAGACGCTCTCGGCGAGCTTACTCAAGATACCGCGCAAGCAGGCACATCGGCGAAAAACGTAGAATCAACCGATCCAACTACGGTGACCTTGCTTCAACAAGTTGAAATGCTCCGTCGCGAAATTGAAGCTATCCGCCGAACTCCAGATCTAGCACGCGACGATACAGTGCCGTTGGAAATTCCGCGTATAGACCCGTTTTCCGCACAAGGTTCGAGTCAAATATCCGCCGTAACCAACCCGCAACATGACGAGCTTTCGCTCAAGCAAGCGCTTGAAGCCGTACCGACGTTCGACGGACAAAATATTCCGGTACTCCAATTTACGCGGGCTTGCAAACGGGCTTACGAACTAATTCCGAACGGGTGCGAGCGCACGTTTACGCGCCTTCTGAAGGGCAAATTGAAGGGCCGCGCTTATGCCGCGTTAGAGGACGAGCCGTGCCAGACGATTCTGGAATTAACTGATATTCTTCGATGTTCGTTCGGACCCGTGAAATCCGCCGATTACTACAGGGGCGAACTCACCAATATATACATGCGTGCCAACGAGCACATTTTAGATTATATTGGACGGGTAAAGGACCTGAAGACAGCCATAATTGACTGCGACAGACTCGCGCGTCGCGATCCCCAAGAGTCCTTAGAAAGCGTAAACAAACTCGCGTCACAGTGCTTCAGGGACGGACTTATTCCCGAAATAAGAATTCAGATGCCGATAGATCCATACAACACCCTGCAGCAAATTTTCACAAGAGCACGCGAACTCTTTCAAATTCACGAACGCGACTTACAACGTCTAGGCAAAACGCGACCACGCGCGGAATCTCGCGAAAAACTCGTAGACATTATCTGCAGTAAATGCAACAACACGGGACATTACGCGACCGAATGTCGGCTCAGAACCGTACCTCAATACCGATCACGGGAATATCGAGACCCATACCTGCGTCCCAGGGACGCACCGCTTCCCGGTCAACGCCCGTCCTACGAACAGCCGCGACAAATTTTAGACAGGGACGCGCAAAAATTTTGCAAATATTGTAAAAACCCGGGGCACAGCATAGACGAATGCCGTAAGAGAAGATATAATAACAATTTGAACAGGGACTCGGGAAACGACGGTGGCCTCCGTACCCGCCGCGAGACAGGTCGCGAGGCCCTACCGCAAATACGAACTCTCGCAGCGAACAATTCCGACGAGGAAGTAGGAGAAACGCCGCAATAAATATCACCGGGAAAGCAAGCACGCCTACCGTGATAATTAAATCCGATCATTTAATCTGTCCAACCCGATTTATGATAGACACCGGGGCAGAGATAAACATTATCAAACGATCGGCATTAAAATCCTCCGCGCGAATCGACTCTTCGGAAATAGTGATTATAACGGGTGTAACCGACGGCAAAACAGCCACCTTAGGGACGGTGAACCTGGTAATCTTCGACCGCGTCGTCCCCTTCAATGTAGTCGAGGACAATTTTCCCTTAAAGCCTAACGGAATCCTCGGCTCGGGCTTTTGTAAGGACGCGGAAATTTCCTTCCTTAAGAAATTTATCAAATGGAACGGGCAGAAAATCCCTTTCGTAGAGGATGTCGAGCCAACCGAAGAACCGTCGTCGCGCCCGGAGACCGCTCCTCACTTACCAGCGAAAAATAAACAAACGTCGCGCACTAAATCTATTTCTCCTCCGACGCCGCCGCAATCATCGCCCCCTCCGAAACGCGATGCACCGGCGAAATCTAAACCCAGAACGGATAAGAAGGCCGTTTCTTCGAAGCAAAGAGATCAGATCTCGATTCCTCCGCGATCAAATGTCGGAATAAAGGTTCGCGTGATAAACTCCGATATCCCAGAAGGAATAATTCCGAGAATTAATTTAGCACCGGGAATATTTTTCGGGAACGCCCTAGTCAGAGTGGTCCATGGCAAGGCGATTACAAGAATAATAAATTCATCAGATCGCACGATCAAAATCGCATTGCCAGACGTAAAACTCGAACCGGCTCAAATTATGACTCCCCTCCACGAGGAGGGCAGTCCCTCTCTGTTTCCAATTTTTTCCAATTCGAAAAAATACGCTGTATCCGCCGCACCGATCGGCTCTTCCCACAAAAGGGAAATTTCTACTTCTATTTCAAATCAGACATCGTATTCGACACGCGAGCTTCCTCCTTCTCGGTGCAAAGTAATAAACAAGCACCGAATTTCCTACGCGCAAGCGGTAAAAACCAATGTAAAGCGAGATGCAAAATCGAAATCTCCGCTATCACCGCAAACCGCCGACTCTCCGCAATCTCGCGTGGACCGTATACTCAGTCTCCTTCGTCTCGATCACCTCAATAAGGAGGAAAAAGAACACGTCGTCCGCCTCGTCGAAAGCTCGCAGCATCTCTTCCATATCCAAGGCGACAAATTAGGACACACTTCGGCCACCACGCATAAAATACCAACCGTTGACGACCGACCCGTCAACGTGAAGCAATATCGCTTTCCCCCGGCACATAAGGAGGAAATTCGCCGTCAAGTCGAACACTTTTTACAAAACGATGTCATCTCTCCGTCCAAATCGCCTTATAATTCACCACTGTGGGTAGTGCCCAAGAAGCCTGATTCCTTGGGCAATAAACAGTGGCGCGTCGTTATCGACTACCGAGCTCTGAACGAGAAGTCTGTCGCCGACGCGTACCCCCTCCCTTGCATCACGGAGATCCTCGATCAGCTCGGTAGCGCGAAATACTTCAGTACTTTCGATCTCGCGAGCGGGTTCCATCAGATCCCTATGGAACCCGCCGACGCTCCGAAAACCGCTTTTTCTACGCCTCACGGGCACTATGAGTTCAAAAGAATGCCCTTCGGGTTGAAAAACGCGCCCGCGACGTTCCAGAGGCTGATGGACAACGTCCTCTCCGGCCTCCAGGGGAACGAGGTATTCGTCTACCTCGATGATATCGTGATCTACGCCAGCTCTCTGCAGGAGCACCGAGTAAAATTTGAAAAATTAACAAAAAGGCTCAAGGAAGCCAACCTAGTTTTGCAACCTGATAAGTGCGAATTCCTGCGAAGAGAGGTTAGCTATTTAGGCCACATTATCAGCGAGCACGGGGTAAAACCGGACCCCGCGAAAATAAGCGCGGTGAAAAATTTTCCACGTCCACAGAACGCCAAACAAATTAAACAATTCCTCGGTCTTGCGGGATATTACAGGCGTTTCATTGCTAATTTCTCGCGTATCGCTAAACCTCTGACCAATCTGTTAAAAAAGGACGCGCCTTTCGTGTGGCGCAACGATCAAGAAAACTCATTTGTACAACTTCGCGATTGCCTGTGCGAGGCTCCTATACTCCAATATCCGAACTTTAAGCAGCCGTTCGTTATAACCACCGATGCATCTGCCGAAGCGATCGGCGCTATTCTCAGTCAAGGCCCGATAGGTCGCGATCTGCCGATCGCGTACACGTCGCGATTACTCAATACTGCGGAGCGAAATTATTCTACGATCGAGAAGGAGTGTCTGGCGATCGTCTACGCCGTCCACTATTTCCGGCCATACATCTACGGTAACCAGTTCAAACTCGTTACCGACCATCGGCCGTTAGTGTGGATGAACTCGGTCAAAGATCCATCCAGTAGACTCGTTCGTTGGAGGCTTAAGCTTGCTGAATTTGATTATGAGATGGTATACAAAAGCGGCAAAACCAACCTCAATGCGGACGCACTATCGCGGAATCCCGCCCGAGTTTTCCCGCTTTCCCACGCACTTGATTCGGAGGATGACATCTTCGATGTCTCCCCGGAAGTTCGAAGGAAATACACCACTCCAGCTCCTCCTCCTACACCGGTAACGTCGGGAACCGACGTACCGACGCCCGACGCTCCCTCACTTACCGACACCTCGTCAACTCCGCACACAACCGATAATCCCGAAATCTATGTCCCTGCACCGAATGAATACATCAGGCGAGAGCCTTTGTTTAAATACAGTCGCGACTCACTGTCAACCAGACGAGACAATATTGTCATTTTCGTCACGCAGTCAGGACACCCTTACGACGCGGGTGCCCAAGAACTCGAAAAAACCGGACAATTCCTTCCCAACGAAAACATCGTCCTTTCCAGATCCAAAGTTGTGAAAATAGAAAACGAGTACCAAATCCAGCTTCCGATCGTGGAACATCCAAGCCGATCAGTCGATTTCCAAACCACGGTCGAAGCATTTCGATCACTATACGACGTCGTAAACGAACTCCAGTTAACAACATTCAGTATCGCACAGATCTCCCTTGATTCTATTCCATGGTCCCGAATCCGAAAAATCCTCGAGGACCTATTTTACGAATCGAACGTTCAAATAACGGTCTGTCAGGGGCTGATTCGAACTCCGCCAGTCCAAGATAGACTGAAAATAATACAGGAGAACCACGACACACCTGTAGGAGGCCACAAGGGTGTGAATAAAACATACACTCGTATTAGGCAACAATACTTTTGGCCCAATATGAAGTTGCAAATCCAAGAATACATCGGCAAATGCAAAAGCTGCCAAACGGAAAAACTGGTCAGAGTAAAAACGAGACAACCTCTCACTCTAACCGATACCCCCGGCAGGGCTTTTGACAAAATCTCGATGGACGTTATGGGTCCTCTTCCCGAAACACCAGATGGTTTCACAAACATATTAACAATCCAAGACCTACTAACAAAATTCTCCGTCGCAATTCCCCTTAAAACCACCACGGCCGTAGACATTGCGGATGCATTGATTCGAGAGTTTATCTGTAAGTTCGGATGCCCCAAGGGCATACTGACAGATCAGGGCTCCAATTTTATAAATAGCCTGATAAAAGCCATCGCTATCAAATTCAGAATCAAGCAGTACAAGTCCACCGCATTCCATCCGCAAACGAACGGGTCCGTCGAAAGATCTCACCACGTCTTGGCCGAGTATCTGAAACACTATATCGAGTCGAGTAACGAATGGGAGAAATGGTTACCGTACGCGATGTTCGCATACAACACCAGCGTACACGAGGGTACGTTATACACCCCTCACGAACTAGTGTTCGGTAGAATAGCTAGAACGCCATCAGCCACTCCTTTTCAAGACAACACCGAAAATGAGACATACAGCGACTATCTCATTCAACTCAACGAAAGAATTTCCAAATCGCAGGAGCTCGCCAAAGATAATTTAGATAACGCCAAACGCAGATCGAAATTCTATTACGACCGCAAAGTCAATGTCAAAAATTTCGAGGTAGGACAGTGGGTGTACCTTTTAAAGGAACCAAATAAGCATAAATTCCAAGCTCAGTATTCAGGACCCTACCGAATACTCGAAATTTTAGGCAACTGCAACGTAAAGTTAAATGTAAAGGGTCGACATAAAATCGTACACACGAACAAAATTAAGCTATGTAAACGAATGCAAGGTATGCACAGTGTGAATGCGAATGAGTTAAAAATAAGAAAAACTGGAACTGTAGTCAGTGAACATAGTGTAAAAGACGCTGAAAGCGAAAGTGAACAAAGTGGAATGAACAAGTCAACGAGAAGCATCAACCGCGGTCCAGCGGTCATCCACCCTCGCCGGGATGAATCAGGAGAGAGCCTCCAACCCCTGCGACAGTCAACCAGGGGAACCACGAAACGGGCCCAGCAGTCCGACACACGCTCCACAGACAAGAGATCTCGGCATTGCCGAGATTCTTTTTCCAAGGGGGGTGGTGTGACGTCAGGCGCACCGCCTGCCACCCTCTGGCGCCAACCAGCATCCGCAGCATCCGCAACCGGGACACCGCTCTCCCGCCAGCACCTGTATCAGCATCCCCCGTACACGGGCCGCACGACGATTCGACGCCCAGAGACGAGGAGACAACGCTACGAGGATGAGGAATACCTCCCCGCGTACGAATCCCGATCACCTGCGATCACACAACCGTACGCTTACTTTTCATACACGCGATTCTAGATTAAGCACTCTACACGAATCATGTACATACACAACCCAACACACACCTAAATATAAGCAGATATTTGTACAATCATAATTTCTAAGTCGTATAGAATATAAGCTGCGATGCGCGCCCGCGCGCACTCGACGCTCGCGGCTCACGCTGAACGCGAGCCGCACCCCACTCCGAGTGGCCGCCCCACTCCGATCGTACGCCCCACTCACGGGGCCCTGCGACTCGCGCGCCACGCAACCCGAGGAGGTCGCGGACGCGCGACCGAGAGAGGAGTCCCTTCGAGTCCGATCTCCGAGACGGTTCTAATCTCAACCTCCGAGCAATACGCTCCCCTGCCACGAGCTATCAGCTCTCATGCAGCCGACTCTATCGCATCTCCCTTAGCGGAGTCCTTATTATAACTTATTACTATTTCCATTTCATATTATATCGTTAGTTGATAACTTAGACTTAGTAAAGTGTAGTAGGATAGTTATATTATAGAATATACTCTTGTTTTACCAAATCCAAGTCTCTTTATTCGAATACAAGCTCCTTAAATTCTATTCCACGTGTACGCTCGCGATTCTTATTCAATTCACACGATTCATCTGCGACAGCTCTGTACGCTGGACAGTCTTTGAGCGCACCAACGCTCGACTGCTCTCGCTGCATTCCTATCGTATCCAAGGTATCTTGAACAAGGATCGACCTCGGTAAGCCAGAGCGCACCATCGCTTGGCCGAGCCGTATTCCGTCCTAGTGCAAGCGCCTTTGATGAATCCCGAGCCTCCGAAAAGGCGTACACGACGCGCGGGTAGGAAAGAATATCTACGCCGTCTCATTCGCGAATACGCGAGTTGTACTTCCGGACATCCATACGTCTGCAACGCTGTTTCCGTTCCTGCGAAGGAGGTCTTCGCAGCCGTACGTCCAATTCGAATCCAGGATCGCCCGGTTCCAGCGCCAGTTTCCTCCAGCCGTAGCTCGCCTGCCTGGAGACTCATTCCCGTCGACGCTCCGCCGATCCAGCCGTACGCCGCTGCTATTCCGGTCACGGATCCACGGCGCCACAGATACCTGGAACGAGAGGCGAAACAGTATTAAGAAGACGTCGAAAGGTAAGTTTTAGGCGTAATTTTGGTTAGATCGAGTTCCGACCGCCAACGAACCCGGCCCCAGCGCAATTCGCGTAGGTTTTTCGGGAAAGGCTACGAATCGTGCCATCGGATCGAGCGCAAACGCACCTCGGGACGTGACAGTGTCGCATTTACATTCGTTTGAAGTGTAGACGAGGAATACATAACACTTCACAAATCATATTATATCTTACCATGAAATATAGCGATGAGATGCGATATCGCGTTTTAAGAAGCATTAGAACACTATTGCTACAATAGGTAGACATTCGCAAACGCTATTTCCTTGCAAGGAAGTGTCGCATTTACATTCATTTGAAGTGTAGGCGAGGAATACATAACACTTCGCAAATCATACTATATCTTACCATGAAACATAGAAATGAGATGCGATATCGCGTTTTAAGAATCATAAGAACTCTATTGCTACGATACGTGGACATCTGCAAACGCAATTTCCTTGCAAGGAAGTGTCGCATTTACATTCATTTGAATCGTAGACGAGGAATGCATAACACTTCGCAAATCATAATATATCTTACCATGAAACATAGGAATGAGATGCGATATCGCGTTTTAAGAAGCATTAGAACACTATTGCTACGGTAGGTAGACGTTTGCAAACGCTATTTCCTTACAAGGAAGTGTCGCATTTACATTCATTTGAAGTGTAGACGAGGAAAACATAACACTTCGCAAATGATATTATATCTTACCATGAAACATAGAACTGAGATGCGATATCGCGTTTTAAGAAGCATTAGAAATCTATTGCTACGATACATAGACATCTGCAAACGCTATTTCCTTGCAAGGAAGTGTCGCATTTACATTCACTTGAAGTGTAGACGAGGAATACATAACACTTCGCAAATCATATTATACCTTACCATGAAACATAGAAATGAGATGCGGTATCGCGTTTTAAGAGTCATAAGAACTCTATTGCTACGATACGTAGACATCTGCAAACGCTATTTCCTTGCATGGAAGTATCGCATTTATATGCATTTGAAGTGTAGACGAGGAATGCATAACACTTCGCAATGAACATTATATCTTACCATGAAACATAGAAATGAGATGCGATATCGCGTTTTAAGAAGCATTGGAAACCTATTGCTACGATACGTAGACATCTGCAGACGCTATTTCCTAGCGAGGAAGTGTCGCATTCACATTCATTTGAAGTGTAGACGAGGAATACATTACACTTCGCAAATCATATTATATCCTACCATGAAACATAGAAATGAGATGCGATATCGCGTTTTAAGAATCATAAGAACTCTATTGCTACTATAGGTAGACATCTGCAAACGCTATTTCCTTACAAGGAAGTGTCGCATTTACATTCATTTGAAGTGTAGACGAGGAAAACATAACACTTCGCAAATCATATTATATCTTACCATGAAACATAGAACTGAGATGCGATATCGCGTTTTAAGGAGCATTAGAACACTATTGCGACGATAGGTAGACATTTGCAAACGCTATTTCCTTGCAAGGGAGTGTCGCATTTACATTCATTTGAAGTGTAGACGAAGAATACATAACACTTCGCAAATCATAATATATCTTACCATGAAACATAGAAATGGGATGCAATATCTCGTCTTAAGTAGCATTTGAACTCTATTGCTTCGATACGTAGACATCTGCAAACGCTATTTCCTTGCAAGGAAGTGTCGCATTTACATTCGTTTGAAGTGTAGACGAGGAATACATAACACTTCGCAAATCATATTATATCTTACCATGAAATATAGCGATGAGATGCGATATCGCGTTTTAAGAAGCATTAGAACTCTATTGCTACGATAGGTAGACATCTGCAAACGCTATTTCCTTACAGGGAAGTGTCGCATTTACATTCATTTGAAGTGTAGACGAGGAATACATAACACTTCGCAAATCATATTATATCTTACCATGAAATATAGCGATGAGATGCGATATCGCGTTTTAAGAAGCATTAGAACACTATTGCTACAATAGGTAGACATTCGCAAACTCTATTTCCTTGCAAGGAAGTGTCGCATTTACATTCATTTGAAGTGTAGGCGAGGAATACATAACACTTCGCAAATCATATTATATCTTACCATGAAACATAGAAATGAGATGCGATATCGCGTTTTAAGAATCATAAGAACTCTATTGCTACGATACGTAGACATCTGCAAACGCAATTTCCTTGCAAGGAAGTGTCGCATTTACATTCATTTGAATCGTAGACGAGGAATGCATAACACTTCGCAAATCATAATATATCTTACCATGAAACATAGGAATGAGATGCGATATCGCGTTTTAAGAAGCATTAGAACACTATTGCTACGGTAGGTAGACGTTTGCAAACGCTATTTCCTTACAAGGAAGTGTCGCATTTACATTCATTTGAAGTGTAGACGAGGAAAACATAACACATCGCAAATGATATTATATCTTACCATGAAACATAGAACTGAGATGCGATATCGCGTTTTAAGAAGCATTAGAAATCTATTGCTACGATACATAGACATCTGCAAACGCTATTTCCTTGCAAGGAAGTGTCGCATTTACATTCACTTGAAGTGTAGACGAGGAATACATAACACTTCGCAAATCATATTATACCTTACCATGAAACATAGAAATGAGATGCGATATCGCGTTTTAAGAGTCATAAGAACTCTATTGCTACGATACGTAGACATCTGCAAACGCTATTTCCTTGCATGGAAGTATCGCATTTATATGCATTTGAAGTGTAGACGAGGAATGCATAACACTTCGCAATGAATATTATATCTTACCATGAAACATAGAAATGAGATGCGATATCGCGTTTTAAGAAGCATTGGAAACCTATTGCTACGATACGTAGACATCTGCAGACGCTATTTCCTAGCGAGGAAGTGTCGCATTCACATTCATTTGAAGTGTAGACGAGGAATACATTACACTTCGCAAATCATATTATATCTTACCATGAAACATAGAAATGAGATGCGATATCGCGTTTTAAGAATCATAAGAACTCTATTGCTACTATAGGTAGACATCTGCAAACGCTATTTCCTTACAAGGAAGTGTCGCATTTACATTCATTTGAAGTGTAGACGAGGAAAACATAACACTTCGCAAATCATATTATATCTTACCATGAAACATAGAACTGAGATGCGATATCGCGTTTTAAGGAGCATTAGAACACTATTGCGACGATAGGTAGACATTTGCAAACGCTATTTCCTTGCAAGGGAGTGTCACATTTACATTCATTTGAAGTGTAGACGAAGAATACATAGCACTTCGCAAATCATAATATATCTTACCATGAAACATAGAGATGGGATGCAATATCTCGTCTTAAGTAGCATTTGAACTCTATTGCTTCGATACGTAGACATCTGCAAACGCTATTTCCTTGCAAGGAAGTGTCGCATTTACATTCGTTTGAAGTGTAGACGAGGAATACATAACACTTCACAAATCATATTATATCTTACCATGAAATATAGCGATGAGATGCGATATCGCGTTTTAAGAAGCATTAGAACACTATTGCTACAATAGGTAGACATTCGCAAACGCTATTTCCTTGCAAGGAAGTGTCGCATTTACATTCATTTGAAGTGTAGGCGAGGAATACATAACACTTCGCAAATCATACTATATCTTGCCATGAAACATAGAAATGAGATGCGATATCGCGTTTTAAGAATCATAAGAACTCTATTGCTACGATACGTGGACATCTGCAAACGCAATTTCCTTGCAAGGAAGTGTCGCATTTACATTCATTTGAATCGTAGACGAGGAATGCATAACACTTCGCAAATCATAATATATCTTACCATGAAACATAGGAATGAGATGCGATATCGCGTTTTAAGAAGCATTAGAACACTATTGCTACGGTAGGTAGACGTTTGCAAACGCTATTTCCTTACAAGGAAGTGTCGCATTTACATTCATTTGAAGTGTAGACGAGGAAAACATAACACTTCGCAAATGATATTATATCTTACCATGAAACATAGAACTGAGATGCGATATCGCGTTTTAAGAAGCATTAGAAATCTATTGCTACGATACATAGACATCTGCAAACGCTATTTCCTTGCAAGGAAGTGTCGCATTTACATTCACTTGAAGTGTAGACGAGGAATACATAACACTTCGCAAATCATATTATACCTTACCATGAAACATAGAAATGAGATGCGGTATCGCGTTTTAAGAGTCATAAGAACTCTATTGCTACGATACGTAGACATCTGCAAACGCTATTTCCTTGCATGGAAGTATCGCATTTATATGCATTTGAAGTGTAGACGAGGAATGCATAACACTTCGCAATGAACATTATATCTTACCATGAAACATAGAAATGAGATGCGATATCGCGTTTTAAGAAGCATTGGAAACCTATTGCTACGATACGTAGACATCTGCAGACGCTATTTCCTAGCGAGGAAGTGTCGCATTCACATTCATTTGAAGTGTAGACGAGGAATACATTACACTTCGCAAATCATATTATATCCTACCATGAAACATAGAAATGAGATGCGATATCGCGTTTTAAGAATCATAAGAACTCTATTGCTACTATAGGTAGACATCTGCAAACGCTATTTCCTTACAAGGAAATGTCGCATTTACATTCATTTGAAGTGTAGACGAGGAAAACATAACACTTCGCAAATCATATTATATCTTACCATGAAACATAGAACTGAGATGCGATATCGCGTTTTAAGGAGCATTAGAACACTATTGCGACGATAGGTAGACATTTGCAAACGCTATTTCCTTGCAAGGGAGTGTCGCATTTACATTCATTTGAAGTGTAGACGAAGAATACATAACACTTCGCAAATCATAATATATCTTACCATGAAACATAGAAATGGGATCCAATATCTCGTCTTAAGTAGCATTTGAACTCTATTGCTTCGATACGTAGACATCTGCAAACGCTATTTCCTTGCAAGGAAGTGTCGCATTTACATTCGTTTGAAGTGTAGACGAGGAATACATAACACTTCGCAAATCATATTATATCTTACCATGAAATATAGCGATGAGATGCGATATCGCGTTTTAAGAAGCATTAGAACTCTATTGCTACGATAGGTAGACATCTGCAAACGCTATTTCCTTACAGGGAAGTGTCGCATTTACATTCATTTGAAGTGTAGACGAGGAATACATAACACTTCGCAAATCATATTATATCTTACCATGAAATATAGCGATGAGATGCGATATCGCGTTTTAAGAAGCATTAGAACACTATTGCTACAATAGGTAGACATTCGCAAACTCTATTTCCTTGCAAGGAAGTGTCGCATTTACATTCATTTGAAGTGTAGGCGAGGAATACATAACACTTCGCAAATCATATTATATCTTACCATGAAACATAGAAATGAGATGCGATATCGCGTTTTAAGAATCATAAGAACTCTATTGCTACGATACGTAGACATCTGCAAACGCAATTTCCTTGCAAGGAAGTGTCGCATTTACATTCATTTGAATCGTAGACGAGGAATGCATAACACTTCGCAAATCATAATATATCTTACCATGAAACATAGGAATGCGATGCGATATCGCGTTTTAAGAAGCATTAGAACACTATTGCTACGGTAGGTAGACGTTTGCAAACGCTATTTCCTTACAAGGAAGTGTCGCATTTACATTCATTTGAAGTGTAGACGAGGAAAACATAAAACTTCGCAAATGATATTATATCTTACCATGAAACATAGAACTGAGATGCGATATCGCGTTTTAAGAAGCATTAGAAATCTATTGCTACGATACATAGACATCTGCAAACGCTATTTCCTTGCAAGGAAGTGTCGCATTTACATTCACTTGAAGTGTAGACGAGGAATACATAACACTTCGCAAATCATATTATACCTTACCATGAAACATAGAAATGAGATGCGATATCGCGTTTTAAGAGTCATAAGAACTCTATTGCTACGATACGTAGACATCTGCAAACGCTATTTCCTTGCATGGAAGTATCGCATTTATATGCATTTGAAGTGTAGACGAGGAATGCATAACACTTCGCAATGAATATTATATCTTACCATGAAACATAGAAATGAGATGCGATATCGCGTTTTAAGAAGCATTGGAAACCTATTGCTACGATACGTAGACATCTGCAGACGCTATTTCCTAGCGAGGAAGTGTCGCATTCACATTCATTTGAAGTGTAGACGAGGAATACATTACACTTCGCAAATCATATTATATCTTACCATGAAACATAGAAATGAGATGCGATATCGCGTTTTAAGAATCATAAGAACTCTATTGCTACGATAGGTAGACATCTGCAAACGCTATTTCCTTACAAGGAAGTGTCGCATTTACATTCATTTGAAGTGTAGACGAGGAAAACATAACACTTCGCAAATCATATTATATCTTACCATGAAACATAGAACTGAGATGCGATATCGCGTTTTAAGGAGCATTAGAACACTATTGCGACGATAGGTAGACATTTGCAAACGCTATTTCCTTGCAAGGGAGTGTCGCATTTACATTCATTTGAAGTGTAGACGAAGAATACATAACACTTCGCAAATCATAATATATCTTACCATGAAACATAGAAGTGGGATGCAATATCTCGTCTTAAGTAGCATTTGAACTCTATTGCTTCGATACGTAGACATCTGCAAACGCTATTTCCTTGCAAGGAAGTGTCGCATTTACATTCGTTTGAAGTGTAGACGAGGAATACATAACACTTCGCAAATCATAATATATCTTACCATGAAACATAGGAATGAGATGCGATATCGCGTTTTAAGAAGCATTAGAACACTATTGCTACGGTAGGTAGACGTTTGCAAACGCTATTTCCTTACAAGGAAGTGTCGCATTTACATTCATTTGAAGTGTAGACGAGGAAAACATAACACTTCGCAAATGATATTATATCTTACCATGAAACATAGAACTGAGATGCGATATCGCGTTTTAAGAAGCATTAGAAATCTATTGCTACGATACATAGACATCTGCAAACGCTATTTCCTTGCAAGGAAGTGTCGCATTTACATTCACTTGAAGTGTAGACGAGGAATACATAACACTTCGCAAATCATATTATACCTTACCATGAAACATAGAAATGAGATGCGATATCGCGTTTTAAGAGTCATAAGAACTCTATTGCTACGATACGTAGACATCTGCAAACGCTATTTCCTTGCATGGAAGTATCGCATTTATATGCATTTGAAGTGTAGACGAGGAATGCATAACACTTCGCGATGAATATTATATCTTACCATGAAACATAGAAATGAGATGCGATATCGCGTTTTAAGAAGCATTGGAAACCTATTGCTACGATACGTAGACATCTGCAGACGCTATTTCCTAGCGAGGAAGTGTCGCATTCACATTCATTTGAAGTGTAGACGAGGAATACATTACACTTCGCAAATCATATTATATCTTACCATGAAACATAGAAATGAGATGCGATATCGCGTTTTAAGAATCATAAGAACTCTATTGCTACGATAGGTAGACATCTGCAAACGCTATTTCCTTACAAGGAAGTGTCGCATTTACATTCATTTGAAGTGTAGACGAGGAAAACATAACACTTCGCAAATCATATTATATCTTACCATGAAACATAGAACTGAGATGCGATATCGCGTTTTAAGGAGCATTAGAACACTATTGCGACGATAGGTAGACATTTGCAAACGCTATTTCCTTGCAAGGGAGTGTCGCATTTACATTCATTTGAAGTGTAGACGAAGAATACATAACAATTCGCAAATCATAATATATCTTACCATGAAACATAGAAATGGGATGCAATATCTCGTCTTAAGTAGCATTTGAACTCTATTGCTTCGATACGTAGACATCTGCAAACGCTATTTCCTTGCAAGGAAGTGTCGCATTTACATTCGTTTGAAGTGTAGACGAGGAATACATAACACTTCGCAAATCATATTATATCTTACCATGAAATATAGCGATGAGATGCGATATCGCGTTTTAAGAAGCATTAGAACACTATTGCTACAATAGGTAGACATTCGCAAACGCTATTTCCTTGCAAGGAAGTGTCGCATTTACATTCATTTAAAGTGTAGGCGAGGAATACATAACACTTCGCAAATCATACTATATCTTACCATGAAACATAGAAATGAGATGCGATATCGCGTTTTAAGAATCATAAGAACTCTATTGCTACGATACGTGGACATCTGCAAACGCAATTTCCTTGCAAGGAAGTGTCGCATTTACATTCATTTGAATCGTAGACGAGGAATGCATAACACTTCGCAAATCATAATATATCTTACCATGAAACATAGGAATGAGATGCGATATCGCGTTTTAAGAATCATAAGAACTCTATTGCTACGATACGTGGACATCTGCAAACGCAATTTCCTTGCAAGGAAGTGTCGCATTTACATTCATTTGAATCGTAGACGAGGAATGCATAACACTTCGCAAATCATAATATATCTTACCATGAAACATAGGAATGAGATGCGATATCGCGTTTTAAGAAGCATTAGAACACTATTGCTACGGTAGGTAGACGTTTGCAAACGCTATTTCCTTACAAGGAAGTGTCGCATTTACATTCATTTGAAGTGTAGACGAGGAAAACATAACACTTCGCAAATCATATTATATCTTACCATGAAACATTGAAATGAGATGCGATATCGCGTTTTAGGAATCATAAGAATTCCATTGCTACGATACGTAGACATCTGCAAACGCAATTTCCCTGCATGGAAGTTTCGCATTTACATGCATTTGAAGTGTAGGCGAGGAATACATAACACTTCGCAAATCATACTATATCTTACCATGAAACATAGAAATGAGATGCGATATCGCGTTTTAAGAATCATAAGAACTCTATTGCTACGATACGTGGACATCTGCAAACGCAATTTCCTTGCAAGGAAGTGTCGCATTTACATTCATTAGAATCGTAGACGAGGAATGCATAACACTTCGCAAATCATAATATATCTTACCATGAAACATAGGAATGAGATGCGATATCGCGTTTTAAGAAGCATTAGAACACTATTGCTACGGTAGGTAGACGTTTGCAAACGCTATTTCCTTACAAGGAAGTGTCGCATTTACATTCATTTGAAGTGTAGACGAGGAAAACATAACACTTCGCAAATGATATTATATCTTACCATGAAACATAGAACTGAGATGCGATATCGCGTTTTAAGAAGCATTAGAAATCTATTGCTACGATACATAGACATCTGCAAACGCTATTTCCTTGCAAGGAAGTGTCGCATTTACATTCACTTGAAGTGTAGACGAGGAATACATAACACTTCGCAAATCATATTATACCTTACCATGAAACATAGAAATGAGATGCGATATCGCGTTTTAAGAGTCATAAGAACTCTATTGCTACGATACGTAGACATCTGCAAACGCTATTTCCTTGCATGGAAGTATCGCATTTATATGCATTTGAAGTGTAGACGAGGAATGCATAACACTTCGCGATGAATATTATATCTTACCATGAAACATAGAAATGAGATGCGATATCGCGTTTTAAGAAGCATTGGAAACCTATTGCTACGATACGTAGACATCTGCAGACGCTATTTCCTAGCGAGGAAGTGTCGCATTCACATTCATTTGAAGTGTAGACGAGGAATACATTACACTTCGCAAATCATATTATATCTTACCATGAAACATAGAAATGAGATGCGATATCGCGTTTTAAGAATCATAAGAACTCTATTGCTACGATAGGTAGACATCTGCAAACGCTATTTCCTTACAAGGAAGTGTCGCATTTACATTCATTTGAAGTGTAGACGAGGAAAACATAACACTTCGCAAATCATATTATATCTTACCATGAAACATAGAACTGAGATGCGATATCGCGTTTTAAGGAGCATTAGAACACTATTGCGACGATAGGTAGACATTTGCAAACGCTATTTCCTTGCAAGGGAGTGTCGCATTTACATTCATTTGAAGTGTAGACGAAGAATACATAACAATTCGCAAATCATAATATATCTTACCATGAAACATAGAAATGGGATGCAATATCTCGTCTTAAGTAGCATTTGAACTCTATTGCTTCGATACGTAGACATCTGCAAACGCTATTTCCTTGCAAGGAAGTGTCGCATTTACATTCGTTTGAAGTGTAGACGAGGAATACATAACACTTCGCAAATCATATTATATCTTACCATGAAATATAGCGATGAGATGCGATATCGCGTTTTAAGAAGCATTAGAACACTATTGCTACAATAGGTAGACATTCGCAAACGCTATTTCCTTGCAAGGAAGTGTCGCATTTACATTCATTTAAAGTGTAGGCGAGGAATACATAACACTTCGCAAATCATACTATATCTTACCATGAAACATAGAAATGAGATGCGATATCGCGTTTTAAGAATCATAAGAACTCTATTGCTACGATACGTGGACATCTGCAAACGCAATTTCCTTGCAAGGAAGTGTCGCATTTACATTCATTTGAATCGTAGACGAGGAATGCATAACACTTCGCAAATCATAATATATCTTACCATGAAACATAGGAATGAGATGCGATATCGCGTTTTAAGAAGCATTAGAACACTATTGCTACGGTAGGTAGACGTTTGCAAACGCTATTTCCTTACAAGGAAGTGTCGCATTTACATTCATTTGAAGTGTAGACGAGGAAAACATAACACTTCGCAAATCATATTATATCTTACCATGAAACATTGAAATGAGATGCGATATCGCGTTTTAGGAATCATAAGAATTCCATTGCTACGATACGTAGACATCTGCAAACGCAATTTCCCTGCATGGAAGTTTCGCATTTACATGCATTTGAAGTGTAGACGAGTAATACATGACACTTCGCAAATCATATTATATCTTACCATGGAACATAGAAATGAGATGCGATATTGCGTTTTAAGAAGCATTAGAACTCTATTGCTACGATAGGTAGACATCTGCAAACGCTATTTCCTTACAAGGAAGTGTCGCATTTACATTCATTTGTAGTGTAGACGAGGAAAACATAACACTTCGCAAATCATATTATATCTTACCATGAAACATAGAACTGAGATGCGATATCGCGTTTTAAGAAGCACTAGAACACTATTGCTACGATAGGTAGACATTTGCAAACGCTATTTCCTTGCAAAGAAGTGTCGCATTTACATTCATTTGAAGTGTAGACGCGGAATACATAACACTTCGCAAATCATATTATATCTTACCATGAAACATAGAAATGAGATGCGATATCGCGTTTTAAGAAACATAAGAACACTATTGCTACGATACGTAGACATCCGCAAACGCTATTTACTTGCATGGAAGTGTCGCATTTACATTCATTTGAAGTGTAGACGAGGAAAACATAACACTTCGCAAATCATATTATATCTTACCATGAAACATAGAACTGAGATGCGATATCGCGTTTTAAGGAGCATTAGAACACTATTGCGACGATAGGTAGACATTTGCAAACGCTATTTCCTTGCAAGGGAGTGTCGCATTTACATTCATTTGAAGTGTAGACGAAGAATACATAACAATTCGCAAATCATAATATATCTTACCATGAAACATAGAAATGGGATGCAATATCTCGTCTTAAGTAGCATTTGAACTCTATTGCTTCGATACGTAGACATCTGCAAACGCTATTTCCTTGCAAGGAAGTGTCGCATTTACATTCGTTTGAAGTGTAGACGAGGAATACATAACACTTCGCAAATCATATTATATCTTACCATGAAATATAGCGATGAGATGCGATATCGCGTTTTAAGAAGCATTAGAACACTATTGCTACAATAGGTAGACATTCGCAAACGCTATTTCCTTGCAAGGAAGTGTCGCATTTACATTCATTTGAAGTGTAGGCGAGGAATACATAACACTTTGCAAATCATACTATATCTTACCATGAAACATAGAAATGAGATGCGATATCGCGTTTTAAGAATCATAAGAACTCTATTGCTACGATACGTGGACATCTGCAAACGCAATTTCCTTGCAAGGAAGTGTCGCATTTACATTCATTTGAATCGTAGACGAGGAATGCATAACACTTCGCAAATCATAATATATCTTACCATGAAACATAGGAATGAGATGCGATATCGCGTTTTAAGAAGCATTAGAACACTATTGCTACGGTAGGTAGACGTTTGCAAACGCTATTTCCTTACAAGGAAGTGTCGCATTTACATTCATTTGAAGTGTAGACGAGGAAAACATAACACTTCGCAAATCATATTATATCTTACCATGAAACATTGAAATGAGATGCGATATCGCGTTTTAGGAATCATAAGAATTCCATTGCTACGATACGTAGACATCTGCAAACGCAATTTCCCTGCATGGAAGTTTCGCATTTACATGCATTTGAAGTGTAGACGAGTAATACATGACACTTCGCAAATCATATTATATCTTACCATGGAACATAGAAATGAGATGCGATATTGCGTTTTAAGAAGCATTAGAACTCTATTGCTACGATAGGTAGACATCTGCAAACGCTATTTCCTTACAAGGAAGTGTCGCATTTACATTCATTTGTAGTGTAGACGAGGAAAACATAACACTTCGCAAATCATATTATATCTTACCATGAAACATAGAACTGAGATGCGATATCGCGTTTTAAGAAGCACTAGAACACTATTGCTACGATAGGTAGACATTTGCAAACGCTATTTCCTTGCAAAGAAGTGTCGCATTTACATTCATTTGAAGTGTAGACGCGGAATACATAACACTTCGCAAATCATATTATATCTTACCATGAAACATAGAAATGAGATGCGATATCGCGTTTTAAGAAACATAAGAACACTATTGCTACGATACGTAGACATCCGCAAACGCTATTTACTTGCATGGAAGTGTCGCATTTACATTCATTTGAAGTGTAGACGAGGAATACATGACACTTCGCAAATCATATTATATCTTACCATGAAACATAGAAATGAGATGCGATATCGCGTTTTAAGAGTCATAAGAACTCTATTGCCACGATACGTAGACATCTGCAAACGATATTTCCTTGCAAGGAAGTGTTTCATTTACATTCATTTGAAGTGTAGACGAGGAATACATAACACTTCGCAAATCATATTATATCTTACCATGAAACATAGAAATGAGATGCGATGTCGCGTTTTAAGAAGCATTGGAAATCTATTGCTACGATACGAAGACATCTGCAAACGCTATTTCCTAGCGAGGAAGTGTCGCATTAACATTCATTTGAAGTGTAGACGAGGAATACATAACACTTCGCAAATCATATTATATCTTACCATGAAACATAGAAATGAGATGCGATATCGCGTTTTAAGAATCATAAGAACTCTATTGCTACGACACGTAGACATCTGCAAACGCTATTTCCTTGCATGGAAGTTTCGCATTTATATGCATTTGAAGTATAGACGAGGAATGCATAACACTTCGCAATGAATATTATATCTTACCATGAAACATAGAAATGAGATGCGATATCGCGTTTGAAGAAGCATTAGAACTCTATTGCTACGATACCTGAACATCTGCAGACGCTATTTCCTATCAGGGAAGTATGGCATTTTCATTCATTTGAAGTGTAGGCGAGGAATACATGACACTTCGCAAATCATATTATATCTTACCATGAAACATAGAAATGAGATGCGATATCGCGTTTTAAGAAGCATTGGAAATCCATTGCTACGATACGTAGACATCTGCAAACGCTATTTCCTAGCGAGGAAGTATTGCATTTTCATTCATTTGAAGTGTAGACGAGGAATACATGACACTTCGCAAATCATATTATATCTTACCATGAAACATAGAAATGAGATGCGATATCGCGTTTTAAGAAGCATTGGAAATCTATTGCTACGATACGTAGACATCTGCAAACGCTATTTCCTAGCGAGGAAGTGTCGCATTCACATTCATTTGAAGTGTAGACGAGGAGTACGTAACACTTCGCAAATCATATTATATCTTACCATGAAACATAGAACTGAGATGCGATATCGCGTTTTAAGAAGCATTAGAACACTATTGCTACGATAGGTAGACATTTGCAAACGCTATATCCTTACAAGGAAGTGTCGCATTTACATTCATTTGAAGTGTAGACGAGGAATGCATAACACTTCGCAATGAATATTATATCTTATCATGAAACATAGATATGAGATGCAATATCTCGTTTTAAGAAGCATTTGAACTCTATTGCTACGATACGTAGACATCTGCAAACGCAATTTCCTTGCAAGGAAGTGTCGCATTTACATTCATTTGAATCGTAGACGAGGAATGCATAACACTTCGCAAATCATAATATATCTTACCATGAAACATAGGAATGAGATGCGATATCGCGTCTTAAGAAGCATTAGAACACTATTGCTACGGTAGGTAGACGTTTGCAAACGCTATTTCCTTACAAGGAAGTGTCGCATTTACATTCATTTGAAGTGCAGACGAGGAAAACATAACACTTCGCAAATCATATTATATCTTACCATGAAACATAGAAATGAGATGCGATATCGCGTTTTAAGAAGCATTGGAAATCTATTGCTACGATACGAAGACATCTGCAAACGCTATTTCCTAGCGAGGAAGTGTCGCATTAACATTCATTTGAAGTGTAGACGAGGAATACATAACACTTCGCAAATCATATTATATCTTACCATGAAACATAGAAATGAGATGCGATATCGCGTTTTAAGAATCATAAGAACTCTATTGCTACGATACGTAGACATCTGCAAACGCTATTTCCTTGCAAGGAAGTGTCGCATTTACATTCATTTGAATCGTAGACGAGGAGTGCATAACACTTCGCAATGAATATTATATCTTATCATGAAACATAGATATGAGATGCAATATCGCGTTTTAGGAAGCATTTGAACTCTATTGCTTCGATACGTAGACATCTGCAAACGCTATTTCCTTGCAAGGAAGTGTCGCATTTACATTCACTTGAAGTGTAGACGAGGAATACATGACACTTCGCAAATCATATTATATCTTACCATGAAACATAGAAATGAGATGCGATATCGCGTTTTAAGGAGCATTAGAACACTATTGCGACGATAGGTAGACATGTGCAAACGCTATTTCCTTGCAAGGAAGTGTCGCATTTACATTCATTTGAAGTGTAGACGAAGAATACATAACACTTCGCAAATCATATTATATCTTACCATGAAATATAGAAATGAGGTGCGATATCGCGTTTTAAGAAGCATTAGAACTCTATTGCTACGATAGGTAGACGTTTGCAAACGCTATTTCCTTGCAAGGAAGTGTCGCATTTACATTCAATTGAAGTGTAGACGAGGAATACATGACACTTCGCAAATCATATTATATCTTACCATGAAACATAGAAATGAGATGCGATATCGCGTTTTAAGAAGCATTAGAACTCTATTGCTACGGTAGGTAGACATTTGCAAACGCTATTTCCTTGCAAAGAAGTGTCGCATTTACATTCATTTGAAGTGTAGACGCGGAATACATAACACTTCGCAAATCATATTATATCTTACCATGAAACATAGAAATGAGATGCGATATCGCGTTTTAAGAAACATAAGAACACTATTGCTACGATACGTAGACATCTGCAAACGCTATTTCCTTGCATGGAAGTGTCGCATTTACATTCATTTGAAGTGTAGACGAGGAATACATGACACTTCGCAAATCATATTATATCTTACCATGAAACATAGAAATGAGATGCGATATCGCGTTTTAAGAAGCATTAGAAATCTATTGCTACGATACATAGACATCTGCAAACGCTATTTCCTAGCGAGGAAGTGTCGCATTCACATTCATTTGAAGTGTAGACGAGGAATACATAACACTTCGCAAATCATATTATATCTTACCATGAAACATAGAAATGAGATGCGATATCGCGTTTTAAGAATCATAAGAACTCTATTGCTACGATAGGTATACATCTGCAAACGCTATTTCCTTACAAGGAAGTGTCGCATTTACATTCATTTGTAGTGTAGACGAGGAAAACATAACACTTCGCAAATCATATTATATCATACCATGAAACATAGAACTGAGATGCGATATCGCGTTTTAAGAAGCACTAGAACACTATTGCTACGATAGGTAGACATTTGCAAACGCTATTTCCTTGCAAAGAAGTGTCGCATTTACATTCATTTGAAGTGTAGACGCGGAATACATAACACTTCGCAAATCATATTATATCTTACCATGAAACATAGAAAAGAGATGCGATATCGCGTTTTAAGAAACATAAGAACACTATTGCTACGATACGTAGACATCTGCAAACGCTATTTCCCTGCATGGAAGTGTCGCACTTACATTCATTTGAAGTGTAGACGAGGAATACATGACACTTCGCAAATCATATTATATCTTACCATGAAACATAGAAATGAGATGCGATATCGCGTTTTAAGAGTCATAAGAACTCTATTGCCACGATACGTAGACATCTGCAAACGATATTTCCTAGCAAGGAAGTGTTTCATTTACATTCATTTGAAGTGTAGACGAGGAATACATATCACTTCGCAAATCATATTATATCTTACCATGAAACATAGAAATGATATGCGATATCGCGTTTTAGGAAGCATTGGAAATCTATTGCTACGATACGAAGACATCTGCAAACGCTATTTCCTAGCGAGGAAGTGTCGCATTAACATTCATTTGAAGTGTAGACGAGGAATACATAACACTTCGCAAATCATATTATATCTTACCATGAAACATAGAAATGAGATGCGGTATCGCGTTTTAAGGAGCTTTGGAACACTATTGCGACGATAGGTAGACATTTGCAAACGCTATTTCCTTGCAAGGAAGTGTCGCATTTACATTCATTTGAAGTGTAGACGAAGAATACATAACACTTCGCAAATCATATTATATCTTACCATGAAATATAGAAATGAGATGCGATATCGCGTTTTAAGAAGCATTAGAACTCTATTGCTACGATAGGTAGACGCTTGCAAACGCTATTTCCTTGCAAGGAAGTGTCGCATTTACATTCATTTGAAGTGTAGACGAGGAATACATAACACTTTGCAAATCATATTATATCTTACCATGAAACATTGAAATGTGATGCGATATCGCGTTTTAAGAAACATAAGAACACTATTGCTACGATACGTAGACATCTGCAAACGCTATTTCCTTGCAAGGAAGTGTCGCATTTACATTCATTTGAATCGTAGACGAGGAATGCATAACACATCGCAATGAATATTATATCTTACCATGAAACATAGAACTGAGATGCGATATCGCGTTTTAAGAATCATAAGAACTCTGTTGCTTCGATACGTAGACATCTGCAAACGCTATTTCCTTGCAAGGAAGTGTCGCATTTACATTCAATTGAAGTGTAGACGAGGAATACATGACACTTCGCAAATCATATTATATCTTACCATGAAACATAGAAATGAGATGCGATATCGCGTTTTAAGAAGCATTAGAACTCTATTGCTACGGTAGTTAGACATTTGCAAACGCTATTTCCTTGCAAAGAAGTGTCGCATTTACATTCATTTGAAGTGTAGACGCGGAATACATAACACTTCGCAAATCATATTATATCTTACCATGAAACATAGAAATGAGATGCGATATCGCGTTTTAGGAAACATAAGAACACTATTGCTACGATACGTAGACATCTGCAAACGCTATTTCCTTGCATGGAAGTGTCGCATTTACATTCATTTGAAGTGTAGACGAGGAATACATGACACTTCGCAAATCATATTATATCTTACCATGAAACATAGAAATGAGATGCGATATCGCGTTTTAAGAAGCATTAGAAATCTATTGCTACGATACATAGACATCTGCAAACGCTATTTCCTTGCAAGGAAGTGTCGCATTTACATTCACTTGAAGTGTAGACGAGGAATACATAACACTTCGCAAATCATATTATACCTTACCATGAAACATAGAAATGAGATGCGATATCGCGTTTTAAGAGTCATAAGAACTCTATTGCCACGATACGTAGACATCTGCAAACGATATTTCCTTGCAAGGAAGTGTTTCATTTACATTCATTTGAAGTGTAGACGAGGAATACATAACACTTCGCAAATCATATTATATCTTACCATGAAATATAGAAATGAGATGCGATATCGCGTTTTAAGAAGCATTAGAACTCTATTGCTACGGTAGGTAGACGTTTGCAAACGCTATTTCCCTGCAAGGAAGTGTCGCATTTACATTCATTTGAAGTGTAGACGAGGAATACATGACACTTCGCAAATCATATTATATCTTACCATGAAACATAGAAATGAGATGCGATATCGCGTTTTAAGAATCATAAGAACTCTATTGCTACGGTACGTAGACATCTGCAAACGCTATTTCCTTGCATGGAAGTACCGCATTTATATGCATTTGAAGTGTAGACGAGGAATGCATAACACTTCGCAATGAATATTATATCTTACCATGAAACATAGAAATGAGATGCGATATCGCGTTTTAAGAAGCATTAGAACTCTATTGCTACGATACCTGGACATCTGCAGACGCTATTTCCTATCAGGGAAGTATGGCATTTTCATTCATTTGAAGTGTAGGCGAGGAATACATGACACTTCGCAAATCATATTATATCTTACCATGAAACATAGAAATGAGATGCGATATCGCGTTTTAAGAAGCATTGGAAATCTATTGCTACGATACGTAGACATCTGCAAACGCTATTTCCTAGCGAGGAAGTATTGCATTTTGATTCATTTGAAGTGTAGACGAGGAATACATGACACTTCGCAAATCATATTATATCTTACCATGAAACATAGAACTGAGATGCTATATCGCGTTTTAAGAATCATAAGAACTCTATTGCTACGATAGGTAGACATCTGCAAACGCTATTTCCTTAGAAGGAAGTGTCGCATTTACATTCATTTGAAGTGTAGACGAGGAAAACATAACGCTTCGCAAATCATATTATATCTTACCATGAAACATAGAACTGAGATGCGATATCGCGTTTTAAGAAACATAAGAACACTATTGCTACGATACGTAGACATCTGCAAACGCTATTTCCTTGCAAGGAAGTGTCGCATTTACATTCACTTGAAGTGTAGACGAGGAATACATAACACTTCGCAAATCATATTATACCTTACCATGAAACATAGAAATGAGATGCGATATCGCGTTTTAAGAGTCATAAGAACTCTGTTGCCACGATACGTAGACATCTGCAAACGATATTTCCTTGCAAGGAAGTGTTTCATTTACATTCATTTGAAGTGTAGACGAGGAATACATAACACTTCGCAAATCATATTATATCTTACCATGAAATATAGAAATGAGATGCGATATCGCGTTTTAAGAAGCATTAGAAATCTATTGCTACGGTACGTAGACATCTGCAAACGCTATTTCCTTGCATGGAAGTATCGCATTTATATGCATTTGAAGTGTAGACGAGGAATGCATAACACTTCGCAATGAATATTATATCTTACCATGAAACATAGAAATGAGATGCGATATCGCGTTTTAAGAAGCATTAGAACTCTATTGCTACGATACCTGGACATCTGCAGACGCTATTTCCTATCAGGGAAGTATGGCATTTTCATTCATTTGAAGTGTAGGCGAGGAATACATGACACTTCGCAAATCATATTATATCTTACCATGAAACATAGAAATGAGATGCGATATCGCGTTTTAAGAAGCATTGGAAATCTATTGCTACGATACGTAGACATCTGCAAACGCTATTTCCTAGCGAGGAAGTATTGCATTTTGATTCATTTGAAGTGTAGACGAGGAATACATGACACTTCGCAAATCATATTATATCTTACCATGAAACATAGAACTGAGATGCGATATCGCGTTTTAAGAATCATAAGAACTCTATTGCTACGATAGCTAGACATCTGCAAACGCTATTTCCTTACAAGGAAGTGTCGCATTTACATTCAATTGAAGTGTAGACGAGGAATACATGACACTTCGCAAATCATATTATATCTTACCATGAAACATAGAAATGAGATGCGATATCGCGTTTTAAGAAGCATTAGAACTCTATTGCTACGGTAGGTAGACATTTGCAAACGCTATTTCCTTGCAAAGAAGTGTCGCATTTACATTCATTTGAAGTGTAGACGCGGAATACATAATACTTCGCAAATCATATTATATCTTACTATGAAACATAGAAATGAGATGGATATCGCGTTTTATGAAACATAAGAACACTATTGCTACGATACGTAGACATCTGCAAACGCTATTTCCTTGCATGGAAGTGTCGCATTTACATTCATTTGAAGTGTAGACGAGGAATACATGACACTTCGCAAATCATATTATATCTTACCATGAAACATAGAAATGAGATGCGATATCGCGCTTTAAGAAGCATTAGAAATCTATTGCTACGGTACGTAGACATCTGCAAACGCTATTTCCTTGCATGGAAGTATCGCATTTATATGCATTTGAAGTGTAGACGAGGAATGCATAACACTTCGCAATGAATATTATATCTTACCATGAAACATAGAAATGAGATGCGATATCGCGTTTTAAGAAGCATTAGAACTCTATTGCTACGATACCTGGACATCTGCAGACGCTATTTCCTATCAGGGAAGTATGGCATTTTCATACATTTGAAGTGTAGGCGAGGAATACATGACACTTCGCAAATCATATTATATCTTACCATGAAACATAGAAATGAGATGCGATATCGCGTTTTAAGAAGCATTGGAAATCTATTGCTACGATACGTAGACATCTGCAAACGCTATTTCCTAGCGAGGAAGTATTGCATTTTGATTCATTTGAAGTGTAGACGAGGAATACATGACACTTCGCAAATCATATTATATCTTACCATGAAACATAGAACTGAGATGCGATATCGCGTTTTAAGAATCATAAGAACTCTATTGCTACGATAGGTAGACATCTGCAAACGCTATTTCCTTACAAGGAAGTGTCGCATTTACATTCATTTGAATCGTAGACGAGGAATGCATAACACTTCGCAATGAATATTATATCTTATCATGAAACATAGATATGAGATGCAATACCTCGTTTTAAGAAGCATTTGAACTCTATTGCTTCGATACGTAGACATCTGCAAACGCTATTTCCTTGCAAGGAAGTGTCGCATTTACATTCAATTGAAGTGTAGACGAGGAATACATGACACTTCGCAAATCATATTATATCTTACCATGAAACATAGAAATGAGATGCGATATCGCGTTTTAAGAAGCATTAGAACTCTATTGCTACGGTAGGTAGACATTTGCAAACGCTATTTCCTTGCAAAGAAGTGTCGCATTTACATTCATTTGAAGTGTAGACGCGGAATACATAATACTTCGCAAATCATATTATATCTTACTATGAAACATAGAAATGAGATGGATATCGCGTTTTATGAAACATAAGAACACTATTGCTACGATACGTAGACATCTGCAAACGCTATTTCCTTGCATGGAAGTGTCGCATTTACATTCATTTGAAGTGTAGACGAGGAATACATGACACTTCGCAAATCATATTATATCTTACCATGAAACATAGAAATGAGATGCGATATCGCGTTTTAAGAAGCATTAGAAATCTATTGCTACGGTACGTAGACATCTGCAAACGCTATTTCCTTGCATGGAAGTATCGCATTTATATGCATTTGAAGTGTAGACGAGGAATGCATAACACTTCGCAACGAATATTATATCTTACCATGAAACATAGAAATGAGATGCGATATCGCGTTTTAAGAAGCATTAGAACTCTATTGCTACGATACCTGGACATCTGCAGACGCTATTTCCTATCAGGGAAGTATGGCATTTTCATTCATTTGAAGTGTAGGCGAGGAATACATGACACTTCGCAAATCATATTATATCTTACCATGAAACATAGAAATGAGATGCGATATCGCGTTTTAAGAAGCATTGGAAATCTATTGCTACGATACGTAGACATCTGCAAACGCTATTTCCTAGCGAGGAAGTATTGCATTTTGATTCATTTGAAGTGTAGACGAGGAATACATGACACTTCGCAAATCATATTATATCTTACCATGAAACATAGAACTGAGATGCGATATCGCGTTTTAAGAATCATAAGAACTCTATTGCTACGATAGGTAGACATCTGCAAACGCTATTTCCTTACAAGGAAGTGTCGCATTTACATTCAATTGAAGTGTAGACGAGGAATACATGACACTTCGCAAATCATATTATATCTTACCATGAAACATAGAAATGAGATGCGATATCGCGTTTTAAGAAGCATTAGAACTCTATTGCTACGGTAGGTAGACATTTGCAAACGCTATTTCCTTGCAAAGAAGTGTCGCATTTACATTCATTTGAAGTGTAGACGCGGAATACATAATACTTCGCAAATCATATTATATCTTACTATGAAACATAGAAATGAGATGGATATCGCGTTTTATGAAACATAAGAACACTATTGCTACGATACGTAGACATCTGCAAACGCTATTTCCTTGCATGGAAGTGTCGCATTTACATTCATTTGAAGTGTAGACGAGGAATACATGACACTTCGCAAATCATATTATATCTTACCATGAAACATAGAAATGAGATGCGATATCGCGTTTTAAGAAGCATTAGAAATCTATTGCTACGGTACGTAGACATCTGCAAACGCTATTTCCTTGCATGGAAGTATCGCATTTATATGCATTTGAAGTGTAGACGAGGAATGCATAACACTTCGCAATGAATATTATATCTTACCATGAAACATAGAAATGAGATGCGATATCGCGTTTTAAGAAGCATTAGAACTCTATTGCTACGATACCTGGACATCTGCAGACGCTATTTCCTATCAGGGATGTATGGCATTTTCATTCATTTGAAGTGTAGGCGAGGAATACATGACACTTCGCAAATCATATTATATCTTACCATGAAACATAGAAATGAGATGCGATATCGCGTTTTAAGAAGCATTGGAAATCTATTGCTACGATACGTAGACATCTGCAAACGCTATTTCCTAGCGAGGAAGTATTGCATTTTGATTCATTTGAAGTGTAGACGAGGAATACATGACACTTCGCAAATCATATTATATCTTACCATGAAACATAGAACTGAGATGCGATATCGCGTTTTAAGAATCATAAGAACTCTATTGCTACGATAGGTAGACATCTGCAAACGCTATTTCCTTACAAGGAAGTGTCGCATTTACATTCAATTGAAGTGTAGACGAGGAATACATGACACTTCGCAAATCATATTATATCTTACCATGAAACATAGAAATGAGATGCGATATCGCGTTTTAAGAAGCATTAGAACTCTATTGCTACGGTAGGTAGACATTTGCAAACGCTATTTCCTTGCAAAGAAGTGTCGCATTTACATTCATTTGAAGTGTAGACGCGGAATACATAATACTTCGCAAATCATATTATATCTTACTATGAAACATAGAAATGAGATGGATATCGCGTTTTATGAAACATAAGAACACTATTGCTACGATACGTAGACATCTGCAAACGCTATTTCCTTGCATGGAAGTGTCGCATTTACATTCATTTGAAGTGTAGACGAGGAATACATGACACTTCGCAAATCATATTATATCTTACCATGAAACATAGAAATGAGATGCGATATCGCGTTTTAAGAAGCATTAGAAATCTATTGCTACGGTACGTAGACATCTGCAAACGCTATTTCCTTGCATGGAAGTATCGCATTTATATGCATTTGAAGTGTAGACGAGGAATGCATAACACTTCGCAATGAATATTATATCTTACCATGAAACATAGAAATGAGATGCGATATCGCGTTTTAAGAAGCATTAGAACTCTATTGCTACGATACCTGGACATCTGCAGACGCTATTTCCTATCAGGGAAGTATGGCATTTTCATACATTTGAAGTGTAGGCGAGGAATACATGACACTTCGCAAATCATATTATATCTTACCATGAAACATAGAAATGAGATGCGATATCGCGTTTTAAGAAGCATTGGAAATCTATTGCTACGATACGTAGACATCTGCAAACGCTATTTCCTAGCGAGGAAGTATTGCATTTTGATTCATTTGAAGTGTAGACGAGGAATACATGACACTTCGCAAATCATATTATATCTTACCATGAAACATAGAACTGAGATGCGATATCGCGTTTTAAGAATCATAAGAACTCTATTGCTACGATAGGTAGACATCTGCAAACGCTATTTCCTTACAAGGAAGTGTCGCATTTACATTCATTTGAATCGTAGACGAGGAATGCATAACACTTCGCAATGAATATTATATCTTATCATGAAACATAGATATGAGATGCAATACCTCGTTTTAAGAAGCATTTGAACTCTATTGCTTCGATACGTAGACATCTGCAAACGCTATTTCCTTGCAAGGAAGTGTCGCATTTACATTCAATTGAAGTGTAGACGAGGAATACATGACACTTCGCAAATCATATTATATCTTACCATGAAACATAGAAATGAGATGCGATATCGCGTTTTAAGAAGCATTAGAACTCTATTGCTACGGTAGGTAGACATTTGCAAACGCTATTTCCTTGCAAAGAAGTGTCGCATTTACATTCATTTGAAGTGTAGACGCGGAATACATAATACTTCGCAAATCATATTATATCTTACTATGAAACATAGAAATGAGATGGATATCGCGTTTTATGAAACATAAGAACACTATTGCTACGATACGTAGACATCTGCAAACGCTATTTCCTTGCATGGAAGTGTCGCATTTACATTCATTTGAAGTGTAGACGAGGAATACATGACACTTCGCAAATCATATTATATCTTACCATGAAACATAGAAATGAGATGCGATATCGCGTTTTAAGAAGCATTAGAAATCTATTGCTACGGTACGTAGACATCTGCAAACGCTATTTCCTTGCATGGAAGTATCGCATTTATATGCATTTGAAGTGTAGACGAGGAATGCATAACACTTCGCAACGAATATTATATCTTACCATGAAACATAGAAATGAGATGCGATATCGCGTTTTAAGAAGCATTAGAACTCTATTGCTACGATACCTGGACATCTGCAGACGCTATTTCCTATCAGGGAAGTATGGCATTTTCATTCATTTGAAGTGTAGGCGAGGAATACATGACACTTCGCAAATCATATTATATCTTACCATGAAACATAGAAATGAGATGCGATATCGCGTTTTAAGAGTCATAAGAACTCTATTGCCACGATACGTAGACATCTGCAAACGCTATTTCCTTGCATGGAAGTACCGCATTTATATGCATTTGAAGTGTAGACGAGGAATGCATAACACTTCGGAATGAATATTATATCTTACCATGAAACATAGAAATGAGATGCGATATCGCGTTTTAAGAAGCATTAGAACTCTATTGCTACGATACCTGGACATCTGCAGACGCTATTTCCTATCAGGGAAGTATGGCATTTTCATTCATTTGAAGTGTAGGCGAGGAATACATGACACTTCGCAAATCATATTATATCTTACCATGAAACATAGAAATGAGATGCGATATCGCGTTTTAAGAAGCATTGGAAATCTATTGCTACGATACGTAGACATCTGCAAACGCTATTTCCTAGCGAGGAAGTATTGCATTTTGATTCATTTGAAGTGTAGACGAGGAATACATGACACTTCGCAAATCATATTATATCTTACCATGAAACATAGAACTGAGATGCTATATCGCGTTTTAAGAATCATAAGAACTCTATTGCTACGATAGGTAGACATCTGCAAACGCTATTTCCTTACAAGGAAGTGTCGCATTTACATTCATTTGAAGTGTAGACGAGGAAAACATAACGCTTCGCAAATCATATTATATCTTACCATGAAACATAGAACTGAGATGCGATATCGCGTTTTAAGAAACATAAGAACACTATTGCTACGATACGTAGACATCTGCAAACGCTATTTCCTTGCAAGGAAGTGTCGCATTTACATTCATTTGAATCGTAGACGAGGAATGCATAACACTTCGCAATGAATATTATATCTTATCATGAAACATAGATATGAGATGCAATACCTCGTTTTAAGAAGCATTTGAACCCTATTGCTTCGATACGTAGACATCTGCAAACGCTATTTCCTTGCAAGGAAGTGTCGCATTTACATTCAATTGAAGTGTAGACGAGGAATACATGACACTTCGCAAATCATATTATATCTTACCATGAAACATAGAAATGAGATGCGATATCGCGTTTTAAGAAGCATTAGAACTCTATTGCTACGGTAGGTAGACATTTGCAAACGCTATTTCCTTGCAAAGAAGTGTCGCATTTACATTCATTTGAAGTGTAGACGCGGAATACATAACACTTCGCAAATCATATTATATCTTACCATGAAACATAGAAATGAGATGCGATATCGCGTTTTAGGAAACATAAGAACACTATAGCTACGATACGTAGACATCTGCAAACGCTATTTCCTTGCATGGAAGTGTCGCATTTACATTCATTTGAAGTGTAGACGAGGAATACATGACACTTCGCAAATCATATTATATCTTACCATGAAACATAGAAATGAGATGCGATATCGCGTTTTAAGAAGCATTAGAAATCTATTGCTACGATACATAGACATCTGCAAACGCTATTTCCTTGCAAGGAAGTGTCGCATTTACATTCACTTGAAGTGTAGACGAGGAATACATAACACTTCGCAAATCATATTATACCTTACCATGAAACATAGAAATGAGATGCGATATCGCGTTTTAAGAGTCATAAGAACTCTGTTGCCACGATACGTAGACATCTGCAAACGATATTTCCTTGCAAGGAAGTGTTTCATTTACATTCATTTGAAGTGTAGACGAGGAATACATAACACTTCGCAAATCATATTATATCTTACCATGAAATATAGAAATGAGATGCGATATCGCGTTTTAAGAAGCATTAGAAATCTATTGCTACGGTACGTAGACATCTGCAAACGCTATTTCCTTGCATGGAAGTATCGCATTTATATGCATTTGAAGTGTAGACGAGGAATGCATAACACTTCGCAATGAATATTATATCTTACCATGAAACATAGAAATGAGATGCGATATCGCGTTTTAAGAAGCATTAGAACTCTATTGCTACGATACCTGGACATCTGCAGACGCTATTTCCTATCAGGGAAGTATGGCATTTTCATTCATTTGAAGTGTAGGCGAGGAATACATGACACTTCGCAAATCATATTATATCTTACCATGAAACATAGAAATGAGATGCGATATCGCGTTTTAAGAAGCATTGGAAATCTATTGCTACGATACGTAGACATCTGCAAACGCTATTTCCTAGCGAGGAAGTATTGCATTTTGATTCATTTGAAGTGTAGACGAGGAATACATGACACTTCGCAAATCATATTATATCTTACCATGAAACATAGAACTGAGATGCGATATCGCGTTTTAAGAATCATAAGAACTCTATTGCTACGATAGGTAGACATCTGCAAACGCTATTTCCTTACAAGGAAGTGTCGCATTTACATTCAATTGAAGTGTAGACGAGGAATACATGACACTTCGCAAATCATATTATATCTTACCATGAAACATAGAAATGAGATGCGATATCGCGTTTTAAGAAGCATTAGAACTCTATTGCTACGGTAGGTAGACATTTGCAAACGCTATTTCCTTGCAAAGAAGTGTCGCATTTACATTCATTTGAAGTGTAGACGCGGAATACATAATACTTCGCAAATCATATTATATCTTACTATGAAACATAGAAATGAGATGGATATCGCGTTTTATGAAACATAAGAACACTATTGCTACGATACGTAGACATCTGCAAACGCTATTTCCTTGCATGGAAGTGTCGCATTTACATTCATTTGAAGTGTAGACGAGGAATACATGACACTTCGCAAATCATATTATATCTTACCATGAAACATAGAAATGAGATGCGATATCGCGCTTTAAGAAGCATTAGAAATCTATTGCTACGGTACGTAGACATCTGCAAACGCTATTTCCTTGCATGGAAGTATCGCATTTATATGCATTTGAAGTGTAGACGAGGAATGCATAACACTTCGCAATGAATATTATATCTTACCATGAAACATAGAAATGAAATGCGATATCGCGTTTTAAGAAGCATTAGAACTCTATTGCTACGATACCTGGACATCTGCAGACGCTATTTCCTATCAGGGAAGTATGGCATTTTCATTCATTTGAAGTGTAGGCGAGGAATACATGACACTTCGCAAATCATATTATATCTTACCATGAAACATAGAAATGAGATGCGATATCGCGTTTTAAGAAGCATTGGAAATCTATTGCTACGATACGTAGACATCTGCAAACGCTATTTCCTAGCGAGGAAGTATTGCATTTTGATTCATTTGAAGTGTAGACGAGGAATACATGACACTTCGCAAATCATATTATATCTTACCATGAAACATAGAACTGAGATGCGATATCGCGTTTTAAGAATCATAAGAACTCTATTGCTACGATAGGTAGACATCTGCAAACGCTATTTCCTTACAAGGAAGTGTCGCATTTACATTCATTTGAAGTGTAGACGAGGAAAACATAACGCTTCGCAAATCATATTATATCTTACCATGAAACATAGAACTGAGATGCGATATCGCGTTTTAAGAAACATAAGAACACTATTGCTACGATACGTAGACATCTGCAAACGCTATTTCCTTGCAAGGAAGTGTCGCATTTACATTCATTTGCATCGTAGACGAGGAATGCATAACACTTCGCAATGAATATTATATCTTATCATGAAACATAGATATGAGATGCAATACCTCGTTTTAAGAAGCATTTGAACTCTATTGCTTCGATACGTAGACATCTGCAAACGCTATTTCCTTGCAAGGAAGTGTCGCATTTACATTCAATTGAAGTGTAGACGAGGAATACATGACACTTCGCAAATCATATTATATCTTACCATGAAACATAGAAATGAGATGCGATATCGCGTTTTAAGAAGCATTAGAACTCTATTGCTACGGTAGGTAGACATTTGCAAACGCTATTTCCTTGCAAAGAAGTGTCGCATTTACATTCATTTGAAGTGTAGACGCGGAATACATAACACTTCGCAAATCATATTATATCTTACCATGAAACATAGAAATGAGATGCGATATCGCGTTTTAGGAAACATAAGAACACTATTGCTACGATACGTAGACATCTGCAAACGCTATTTCCTTGCATGGAAGTGTCGCATTTACATTCACTTGAAGTGTAGACGAGGAATACATAACACTTCGCAAATCATATTATACCTTACCATGAAACATAGAAATGAGATGCGATATCGCGTTTTAAGAGTCATAAGAACTCTATTGCCACGATACGTAGACATCTGCAAACGCTATTTCCTTGCATGGAAGTGTCGCATTTACATTCATTTGAAGTGTAGACGAGGAATACATAACACTTCGCAAATCATATTATATCTTACCATGAAATATAGAAATGAGATGCGATATCGCGTTTTAAGAAGCATTAGAACTCTATTGCTACGGTAGGTAGACGTTTGCAAACGCTATTTCCCTGCAAGGAAGTGTCGCATTTACATTCATTTGAAGTGTAGACGAGGAATACATGACACTTCGCAAATCATATTATATCTTACCATGAAACATAGAAATGAGATGCGATATCGCGTTTTAAGAATCATAAGAACTCTATTGCTACGGTACGTAGACATCTGCAAACGCTATTTCCTTGCATGGAAGTACCGCATTTATATGCATTTGAAGTGTAGACGAGGAATGCATAACACTTCGCAATGAATATTATATCTTACCATGAAACATAGAAATGAGATGCGATATCGCGTTTTAAGAAGCATTAGAACTCTATTGCTACGATACCTGGACATCTGCAGACGCTATTTCCTATCAGGGAAGTATGGCATTTTCATTCATTTGAAGTGTAGGCGAGGAATACATGACACTTCGCAAATCATATTATATCTTACCATGAAACATAGAAATGAGATGCGATATCGCGTTTTAAGAAGCATTGGAAATCTATTGCTACGATACGTAGACATCTGCAAACGCTATTTCCTAGCGAGGAAGTATTGCATTTTGATTCATTTGAAGTGTAGACGAGGAATACATGACACTTCGCAAATCATATTATATCTTACCATGAAACATAGAAATGAGATGCGATATCGCGTTTTAAGAAGCATTAGAACACTATTGCTACGATACGTAGACATCTGCAAACGCTATTTCCTTGCAAGGAAGTGTCGCATTTACATTCATTTGAATCGTAGACGAGGAATGCATAACACTTCGCAATGAATATTATATCTTATCATGAAACATAGATATGAGATGCAATACCTCGTTTTAAGAAGCATTTGAACTCTATTGCTTCGATACGTAGACATCTGCAAACGCTATTTCCTTGCAAGGAAGTGTCGCATTTACATTCAATTGAAGTGTAGACGAGGAATACATGACACTTCGCAAATCATATTATATCTTACCATGAAACATAGAAATGAGATGCGATAACGCGTTTTAAGAAGCATTAGAACTCTATTGCTACGGTAGGTAGACATTTGCAAACGCTATTTCCTTGCATGGAAGTGTCGCATTTACATTCATTTGAAGTGTAGACGAGGAATACATGACACTTCGCAAATCATATTATATCTTACCATGAAACATAGAAATGAGATGCGATATCGCGTTTTAAGAAGCATTAGAAATCTATTGCTACGATACATAGACATCTGCAAACGCTATTTCCTTGCAAGGAAGTGTCGCATTTACATTCATTTGAAGTGTAGACGAGGAATACATAACACTTCGCAAATCATATTATATCTTACCATGAAACATAGAAATGAGATGCGATATCGCGTTTTAAGAATCATAAGAACTCTATTGCTACGGTACGTAGACATCTGCAAACGCTATTTCCTTGCATGGAAGTATCGCATTTATATGCATTTGAAGTGTAGACGAGGAATGCATAACACTTCGCAATGAATATTATATCTTACCATGAAACATAGAAATGAGATGCGATATCGCGTTTTAAGAAGCATTAGAACTCTATTGCTACGATACCTGGACACCTGCAGACGCTATTTCCTATCAGGGAAGTATGGCATTTTCATTCATTTGAAGTGTAGGCGAGGAATACATGACACTTCGCATATCATATTATATCTTACCATGAAACATAGATATGAGATGCAATATCTCGTTTTAAGAAGCATTTGAACTCTATTGCTACGATACGTAGACATCTGCAAACGCAATTTCCTTGCAAGGAAGTGTCGCATTTACATTCATTTGAATCGTAGACGAGGAATGCATAACACTTCGCAAATCATAATATATCTTACCATGAAACATAGGAATGAGATGCGATATCGCGTTTTAAGAAGCATTAGAACACTATTGCTACGGTAGGTAGACGTTTGCAAACGCTATTTCCTTACAAGGAAGTGTCGCATTTACATTCATTTGAAGTGTAGACGAGGAAAACATAACACTTCGCAAATCATATTATATATTACCATGAAACATAGAACTGAGATGCGATATCGCGTTTTAAGGAGCTTTGGAACACTATTGCGACGATAGGTAGACATTTGCAAACGCTATTTCCTTGCAAGGAAGTGTCGCATTTACATTCATTTGAAGTGTAGACGAAGAATACATAACACTTCGCAAATCATATTATATCTTACCATGAAACATAGAAATGAGATGCGATATCGCGTTTTAAGAATCATAAGAACTCTATTGCTACGATACGTAGACATCTGCAAACGCAATTTCCCTGCATGGAAGTTTCGCATTTACATGCATTTGAAGTGTAGACGAGTAATACATGACACTTCGCAAATCATATTATATCTTACCATGAAACATAGAAATGAGATGCGATATCGCGTTTTAAGAAGCATTAGAACTCTATTGCTACAATAGGTAGACATCTGCAAACGCTATTTCCTTACAAGGAAGTGTCGCATTTACATTCATTTGAAGTGTAGACGAGGAAAACATAACACTTCGCAAATCATATTATATCTTACCATGAAACATAGAAATGAGATGCGATATCGCGTTTTAAGAAACATAAGAACACTATTGCTACGATACGTAGACATCTGCAAACGCTATTTCCTTGCATGGAAGTGTCGCATTAACATTCATTTGAAGTGTAGACGAGGAATACATGACACTTCGCAAATCATATTATATCTTACCATGAAACATAGAAATGAGATGCGATATCGCGTTTTAAGAAGCATTAGAAATCTATTGCTACGATACATAGACATCTGCAAACGCTATTTCCTTGCAAGGAAGTGTCGCATTTACATTCATTTGAAGTGTAGACGAGGAATACATAACACTTCGCAAATCATATTATATCTTACCATGAAACATAGAAATGAGATGCGATATCGCGTTTTAAGAATCATAAGAACTCTATTGCTACGGTACGTAGACATCTGCAAACGCTATTTCCTCGCATGGAAGTATCGCATTTATATGCATTTGAAGTGTAGACGAGGAATGCATAACACTTCGCAATGAATATTATATCTTACCATGAAACATAGAAATGAGATGCGATATCGCGTTTTAAGAAGCATTAGAACTCTATTGCTACGATACCTGGACATCTGCAGACGCTATTTCCTATCAGGGAAGTATGGCATTTTCATTCATTTGAAGTGTAGGCGAGGAATACATGACACTTCGCAAATCATATTATATCTTACCATGAAACATAGAAATGAGATGCGATATCGCGTTTTAAGAAGCATTGGGAATCTATTGCTACGATACGTAGACATCTGCAAACGCTATTTCCTAGCGAGGAAGTATTGCATTTTGATTCATTTGAAGTGTAGACGAGGAATTCATGACACTTCGCAAATCATATTATATCTTACCATGAAACATAGAAATGAGATGCGATATCGCGTTTTAAGAAGCATTGGAAATCTATTGCTACGATACGTAGACATCTGCAAACGCTATTTCCTAGCGAGGAAGTTTCGCATTCACATTCATTTGAAGTGTAGACGAGGAATACATAACACGTCGCAAATCATATTATATCTTACCATGAAACATAGAAATGAGATGCGATATCGCGTTTTAAGAATCATAAGAACTCTATTGCTACGATACGTAGACATCTGCAAACGCTATTTCCTTGCAAGGAAGTGTCGCATTTACATTCATTTGAATCGTAGACGAGGAATGCATAACACTTCGCAATGAATATTATATCTTATCATGAAACATAGATATGAGATGCAATATCTCGTTTTAAGAAGCATTTGAACTCTATTGCTTCGATACGTAGACATCTGCAAACGCTATTTCCTTGCAAGGAAGTGCCGCATTTACATTCACTTGAAGTGTAGACGAGGAATACATGACACTTCGCAAATCATATTATATCTTACCATGAAACATAGATATGAGATGCAATACCTCGTTTTAAGAAGCATTTGAACTCTATTGCTTCGATACGTAGACATCTGCAAACGCTATTTCCTTGCAAGGAAGTGTCGCATTTACATTCAATTGAAGTGTAGACGAGGAATACATGACACTTCGCAAATCGTATTATATCTTACCATGAAACATAGAAATGAGATGCGATAACGCGTTTTAAGAAGCATTAGAACTCTATTGCTACGGTAGGTAGACATTTGCAAACGCTATTTCCTTGCATGGAAGTGTCGCATTTACATTCATTTGAAGTGTAGACGAGGAATACATGACACTTCGCAAATCATATTATATCTTACCATGAAACATAGAAATGAGATGCGATATCGCGTTTTAAGAAGCATTAGAAATCTATTGCTACGATACATAGACATCTGCAAACGCTATTTCCTTGCAAGGAAGTGTCGCATTTACATTCATTTGAAGTGTAGACGAGGAATACATAACACTTCGCAAATCATATTATATCTTACCATGAAACATAGAAATGAGATGCGATATCGCGTTTTAAGAATCATAAGAACTCTATTGCTACGGTACGTAGACATCTGCAAACGCTATTTCCTTGCATGGAAGTATCGCATTTATATGCATTTGAAGTGTAGACGAGGAATGCATAACACTTCGCAATGAATATTATATCTTACCATGAAACATAGAAATGAGATGCGATATCGCGTTTTAAGAAGCATTAGAACTCTATTGCTACGATACCTGGACACCTGCAGACGCTATTTCCTATCAGGGAAGTATGGCATTTTCATTCATTTGAAGTGTAGGCGAGGAATACATGACACTTCGCATATCATATTATATCTTACCATGAAACATAGATATGAGATGCAATATCTCGTTTTAAGAAGCATTTGAACTCTATTGCTACGATACGTAGACATCTGCAAACGCAATTTCCTTGCAAGGAAGTGTCGCATTTACATTCATTTGAATCGTAGACGAGGAATGCATAACACTTCGCAAATCATAATATATCTTACCATGAAACATAGGAATGAGATGCGATATCGCGTTTTAAGAAGCATTAGAACACTATTGCTACGGTAGGTAGACGTTTGCAAACGCTATTTCCTTACAAGGAAGTGTCGCATTTACATTCATTTGAAGTGTAGACGAGGAAAACATAACACTTCGCAAATCATATTATATATTACCATGAAACATAGAACTGAGATGCGATATCGCGTTTTAAGGAGCTTTGGAACACTATTGCGACGATAGGTAGACATTTGCAAACGCTATTTCCTTGCAAGGAAGTGTCGCATTTACATTCATTTGAAGTGTAGACGAAGAATACATAACACTTCGCAAATCATATTATATCTTACCATGAAACATAGAAATGAGATGCGATATCGCGTTTTAAGAATCATAAGAACTCTATTGCTACGATACGTAGACATCTGCAAACGCAATTTCCCTGCATGGAAGTTTCGCATTTACATGCATTTGAAGTGTAGACGAGTAATACATGACACTTCGCAAATCATATTATATCTTACCATGAAACATAGAAATGAGATGCGATATCGCGTTTTAAGAAGCATTAGAACTCTATTGCTACAATAGGTAGACATCTGCAAACGCTATTTCCTTACAAGGAAGTGTCGCATTTACATTCATTTGAAGTGTAGACGAGGAAAACATAACACTTCGCAAATCATATTATATCTTACCATGAAACATAGAAATGAGATGCGATATCGCGTTTTAAGAAACATAAGAACACTATTGCTACGATACGTAGACATCTGCAAACGCTATTTCCTTGCATGGAAGTGTCGCATTAACATTCATTTGAAGTGTAGACGAGGAATACATGACACTTCGCAAATCATATTATATCTTACCATGAAACATAGAAATGAGATGCGATATCGCGTTTTAAGAAGCATTAGAAATCTATTGCTACGATACATAGACATCTGCAAACGCTATTTCCTTGCAAGGAAGTGTCGCATTTACATTCATTTGAAGTGTAGACGAGGAATACATAACACTTCGCAAATCATATTATATCTTACCATGAAACATAGAAATGAGATGCGATATCGCGTTTTAAGAATCATAAGAACTCTATTGCTACGGTACGTAGACATCTGCAAACGCTATTTCCTCGCATGGAAGTATCGCATTTATATGCATTTGAAGTGTAGACGAGGAATGCATAACACTTCGCAATGAATATTATATCTTACCATGAAACATAGAAATGAGATGCGATATCGCGTTTTAAGAAGCATTAGAACTCTATTGCTACGATACCTGGACATCTGCAGACGCTATTTCCTATCAGGGAAGTATGGCATTTTCATTCATTTGAAGTGTAGGCGAGGAATACATGACACTTCGCAAATCATATTATATCTTACCATGAAACATAGAAATGAGATGCGATATCGCGTTTTAAGAAGCATTGGGAATCTATTGCTACGATACGTAGACATCTGCAAACGCTATTTCCTAGCGAGGAAGTATTGCATTTTGATTCATTTGAAGTGTAGACGAGGAATTCATGACACTTCGCAAATCATATTATATCTTACCATGAAACATAGAAATGAGATGCGATATCGCGTTTTAAGAAGCATTGGAAATCTATTGCTACGATACGTAGACATCTGCAAACGCTATTTCCTAGCGAGGAAGTTTCGCATTCACATTCATTTGAAGTGTAGACGAGGAATACATAACACGTCGCAAATCATATTATATCTTACCATGAAACATAGAAATGAGATGCGATATCGCGTTTTAAGAATCATAAGAACTCTATTGCTACGATACGTAGACATCTGCAAACGCTATTTCCTTGCAAGGAAGTGTCGCATTTACATTCATTTGAATCGTAGACGAGGAATGCATAACACTTCGCAATGAATATTATATCTTATCATGAAACATAGATATGAGATGCAATATCTCGTTTTAAGAAGCATTTGAACTCTATTGCTTCGATACGTAGACATCTGCAAACGCTATTTCCTTGCAAGGAAGTGCCGCATTTACATTCACTTGAAGTGTAGACGAGGAATACATGACACTTCGCAAATCATATTATATCTTACCATGAAACATAGAAATGAGATGCGATATCGCGTTTTAAGAAACATAAGAACACTATTGCTACGATACGTAGACATCTGCAAACGCTATTTCCTTGCATGGAAGTGTCGCATTAACATTCATTTGAAGTGTAGACGAGGAATACATGACACTTCGCAAATCATATTATATCTTACCATGAAACATAGAAATGAGATGCGATATCGCGTTTTAAGAAGCATTAGAAATCTATTGCTACGATACATAGACATCTGCAAACGCTATTTCCTTGCAAGGAAGTGTCGCATTTACATTCATTTGAAGTGTAGACGAGGAATACATAACACTTCGCAAATCATATTATATCTTACCATGAAACATAGAAATGAGATGCGATATCGCGTTTTAAGAATCATAAGAACTCTATTGCTACGGTACGTAGACATCTGCAAACGCTATTTCCTCGCATGGAAGTATCGCATTTATATGCATTTGAAGTGTAGACGAGGAATGCATAACACTTCGCAATGAATATTATATCTTATCATGAAACATAGATATGAGATGCAATATCTCGTTTTAAGAAGCATTTGAACTCTATTGCTACGATACGTAGACATCTGCAAACGCAATTTCCTTGCAAGGAAGTGTCGCATTTACATTCATTTGAATCGTAGACGAGGAATGCATAACACTTCGCAAATCATAATATATCTTACCATGAAACATAGGAATGAGATGCGATATCGCGTTTTAAGAAGCATTAGAACACTATTGCTACGGTAGGTAGACGTTTGCAAACGCTATTTCCTTACAAGGAAGTGTCGCATTTACATTTATTTGAAGTGTAGACGAGGAAAACATAACACTTCGCAAATCATATTATATATTACCATGAAACATAGAACTGAGATGCGATATCGCGTTTTAAGGAGCTTTGGAACACTATTGCGACGATAGGTAGACATTTGCAAACGCTATTTCCTTGCAAGGAAGTGTCGCATTTACATTCATTTGAAGTGTAGACGAAGAATACATAACACTTCGCAAATCATATTATATCTTACCATGAAACATAGAAATGAGATGCGATATCGCGTTTTAAGAATCATAAGAACTCTATTGCTACGATACGTAGACATCTGCAAACGCAATTTCCCTGCATGGAAGTTTCGCATTTACATGCATTTGAAGTGTAGACGAGTAATACATGACACTTCGCAAATCATATTATATCTTACCATGAAACATAGAAATGAGATGCGATATCGCGTTTTAAGAAGCATTAGAACTCTATTGCTACAATAGGTAGACATCTGCAAACGCTATTTCCTTACAAGGAAGTGTCGCATTTACATTCATTTGAAGTGTAGACGAGGAAAACATAACACTTCGCAAATCATATTATATCTTACCATGAAACATAGAAATGAGATGCGATATCGCGTTTTAAGAAACATAAGAACACTATTGCTACGATACGTAGACATCTGCAAACGCTATTTCCTTGCATGGAAGTGTCGCATTAACATTCATTTGAAGTGTAGACGAGGAATACATGACACTTCGCAAATCATATTATATCTTACCATGAAACATAGAAATGAGATGCGATATCGCGTTTTAAGAAGCATTAGAAATCTATTGCTACGATACATAGACATCTGCAAACGCTATTTCCTTGCAAGGAAGTGTCGCATTTACATTCATTTGAAGTGTAGACGAGGAATACATAACACTTCGCAAATCATATTATATCTTACCATGAAACATAGAAATGAGATGCGATATCGCGTTTTAAGAATCATAAGAACTCTATTGCTACGGTACGTAGACATCTGCAAACGCTATTTCCTCGCATGGAAGTATCGCATTTATATGCATTTGAAGTGTAGACGAGGAATGCATAACACTTCGCAATGAATATTATATCTTACCATGAAACATAGAAATGAGATGCGATATCGCGTTTTAAGAAGCATTAGAACTCTATTGCTACGATACCTGGACATCTGCAGACGCTATTTCCTATCAGGGAAGTATGGCATTTTCATTCATTTGAAGTGTAGGCGAGGAATACATGACACTTCGCAAATCATATTATATCTTACCATGAAACATAGAAATGAGATGCGATATCGCGTTTTAAGAAGCATTGGGAATCTATTGCTACGATACGTAGACATCTGCAAACGCTATTTCCTAGCGAGGAAGTATTGCATTTTGATTCATTTGAAGTGTAGACGAGGAATTCATGACACTTCGCAAATCATATTATATCTTACCATGAAACATAGAAATGAGATGCGATATCGCGTTTTAAGAAGCATTGGAAATCTATTGCTACGATACGTAGACATCTGCAAACGCTATTTCCTAGCGAGGAAGTTTCGCATTCACATTCATTTGAAGTGTAGACGAGGAATACATAACACTTCGCAAATCATATTATATCTTACCATGAAACATAGAAATGAGATGCGATATCGCGTTTTAAGAATCATAAGAACTCTATTGCTACGATACGTAGACATCTGCAAACGCTATTTCCTTGCAAGGAAGTGTCGCATTTACATTCATTTGAATCGTAGACGAGGAATGCATAACACTTCGCAATGAATATTATATCTTATCATGAAACATAGATATGAGATGCAATATCTCGTTTTAAGAAGCATTTGAACTCTATTGCTTCGATACGTAGACATCTGCAAACGCTATTTCCTTGCAAGGAAGTGCCGCATTTACATTCACTTGAAGTGTAGACGAGGAATACATGACACTTCGCAAATCATATTATATCTTACCATGAAACATAGAAATGAGATGCGATATCGCGTTTTAAGAAACATAAGAACACTATTGCTACGATACGTAGACATCTGCAAACGCTATTTCCTTGCATGGAAGTGTCGCATTAACATTCATTTGAAGTGTAGACGAGGAATACATGACACTTCGCAAATCATATTATATCTTACCATGAAACATAGAAATGAGATGCGATATCGCGTTTTAAGAAGCATTAGAAATCTATTGCTACGATACATAGACATCTGCAAACGCTATTTCCTTGCAAGGAAGTGTCGCATTTACATTCATTTGAAGTGTAGACGAGGAATACATAACACTTCGCAAATCATATTATATCTTACCATGAAACATAGAAATGAGATGCGATATCGCGTTTTAAGAATCATAAGAACTCTATTGCTACGGTACGTAGACATCTGCAAACGCTATTTCCTCGCATGGAAGTATCGCATTTATATGCATTTGAAGTGTAGACGAGGAATGCATAACACTTCGCAATGAATATTATATCTTACCATGAAACATAGAAATGAGATGCGATATCGCGTTTTAAGAAGCATTAGAACTCTATTGCTACGATACCTGGACATCTGCAGACGCTATTTCCTATCAGGGAAGTATGGCATTTTCATTCATTTGAAGTGTAGGCGAGGAATACATGACACTTCGCAAATCATATTATATCTTACCATGAAACATAGAAATGAGATGCGATATCGCGTTTTAAGAAGCATTGGAAATCTATTGCTACGATACGTAGACATCTGCAAACGCTATTTCGTAGCGAGGAAGTGTCGCATTCACATTCATTTGAAGTGTAGACGAGGAATACATAACACTTCGCAAATCATAATATATCTTACCATGAAACATAGAAATGAGATGCAATATCTCGTTTTAAGAAGCATTTGAACTCTATTGCTTCGATACGAAGATATCTGCAAACGCTATTTCCTTGCATTGAAGTGTCGCATTTACATTCATTTGAAGTGTAGACGAAGAATACATAACACTTCGCAAATCATATTATATCTTACCATAAAATATAGAAATGAGATGCGATATCGCGTTTTAAGAAGCATTAGAAATCTATTGCTACGATACGTAGACATCTGCAAACGCTATTTCCTAGCGAGGAAGTTTCGCATTCACATTCATTTGAAGTGTAGACGAGGAATACATAACACTTCGCAAATCATATTATATCTTACCATGAAACATAGAAATGAGATGCGATATCGCGTTTTAAGAATCATAAGAACTCTATTGCTACGATACGTAGACATCTGCAAACGCTATTTCCTTGCAAGGAAGTGTCGCATTTACATTCATTTGAATCGTAGACGAGGAATGCATAACACTTCGCAATGAATATTATATCTTATCATGAAACATAGATATGAGATGCAATATCTCGTTTTAAGAAGCATTTGAACTCTATTGCTTCGATACGTAGACATCTGCAAACGCTATTTCCTTGCAAGGAAGTGCCGCATTTACATTCACTTGAAGTGTAGACGAGGAATACATGACACTTCGCAAATCATATTATATCTTACCATGAAACATAGAAATGAGATGCGATATCGCGTTTTAAGAAACATAAGAACACTATTGCTACGATACGTAGACATCTGCAAACGCTATTTCCTTGCATGGAAGTGTCGCATTAACATTCATTTGAAGTGTAGACGAGGAATACATGACACTTCGCAAATCATATTATATCTTACCATGAAACATAGAAATGAGATGCGATATCGCGTTTTAAGAAGCATTAGAAATCTATTGCTACGATACATAGACATCTGCAAACGCTATTTCCTTGCAAGGAAGTGTCGCATTTACATTCATTTGAAGTGTAGACGAGGAATACATAACACTTCGCAAATCATATTATATCTTACCATGAAACATAGAAATGAGATGCGATATCGCGTTTTAAGAATCATAAGAACTCTATTGCTACGGTACGTAGACATCTGCAAACGCTATTTCCTCGCATGGAAGTATCGCATTTATATGCATTTGAAGTGTAGACGAGGAATGCATAACACTTCGCAATGAATATTATATCTTACCATGAAACATAGAAATGAGATGCGATATCGCGTTTTAAGAAGCATTAGAACTCTATTGCTACGATACCTGGACATCTGCAGACGCTATTTCCTATCAGGGAAGTATGGCATTTTCATTCATTTGAAGTGTAGGCGAGGAATACATGACACTTCGCAAATCATATTATATCTTACCATGAAACATAGAAATGAGATGCGATATCGCGTTTTAAGAAGCATTGGAAATCTATTGCTACGATACGTAGACATCTGCAAACGCTATTTCCTAGCGAGGAAGTGTCGCATTCACATTCATTTGAAGTGTAGACGAGGAATACATAACACTTCGCAAATCATAATATATCTTACCATGAAACATAGAAATGAGATGCAATATCTCGTTTTAAGAAGCATTTGAACTCTATTGCTTCGATACGAAGACATCTGCAAACGCTATTTCCTTGCATTGAAGTGTCGCATTTACATTCATTTGAAGTGTAGACGAAGAATACATAACACTTCGCAAATCATATTATATCTTACCATAAAATATAGAAATGAGATGCGATATCGCGTTTTAAGAAGCATTAGAAATCTATTGCTACGATACGTAGACATCTGCAAACGCTATTTCCTAGCGAGGAAGTTTCGCATTCACATTCATTTGAAGTGTAGACGAGGAATTCATGACACTTCGCAAATCATATTATATCTTACCATGAAACATAGAAATGAGATGCGATATCGCGTTTTAAGAAGCATTGGAAATCTATTGCTACGATACGTAGACATCTGCAAACGCTATTTCCTAGCGAGGAAGTTTCGCATTCACATTCATTTGAAGTGTAGACGAGGAATACATAACACGTCGCAAATCATATTATATCTTACCATGAAACATAGAAATGAGATGCGATATCGCGTTTTAAGAATCATAAGAACTCTATTGCTACGATACGTAGACATCTGCAAACGCTATTTCCTTGCAAGGAAGTGTCGCATTTACATTCATTTGAATCGTAGACGAGGAATGCATAACACTTCGCAATGAATATTATATCTTATCATGAAACATAGATATGAGATGCAATATCTCGTTTTAAGAAGCATTTGAACTCTATTGCTTCGATACGTAGACATCTGCAAACGCTATTTCCTTGCAAGGAAGTGCCGCATTTACATTCACTTGAAGTGTGGACGAGGAATACATGACACTTCGCAAATCATATTATATCTTACCATGAAACATAGAAATGAGATGCGATATCGCGTTTTAAGAAGCATTAGAACTCCATTGCTACGGTAGGTAGACGTTTGCAAACGCTATTTCCTTGCATGGAAGTGTCGCATTTACATTCATTTGAAGTGTAGACGAGGAATACATGACACTTCGCAAATCATATTATATCTTACCATGAAACATAGAAATGAGATGCGATATCGCGTTTTAAGAAGCATTAGAAATCTATTGCTACGATACATAGACATCTGCAAACGCTATTTCCTTGCAAGGAAGTGTCGCATTTACATTCATTTGAAGTGTAGACGAGGAATACATAACTCTTCGCAAATCATATTATATCTTACCATGAAACATAGAAATGAGATGCGATATCGCGTTTTAAGAATCATAAGAACTCTATTGCTACGATAGGTAGACATCTGCAAACGCTATTTCCTTACAAGGAAGTGTCGCATTTACATTCATTTGAAGTGTAGACGAGAAAACATAACACTTCGCAAATCATATTATATCTTACCATGAAACATAGAACTGAGGTGCGATATCGCGTTTTAAGGAGCATTAGAACACTATTGCGACGATAGGTAGACATTTGCAAACGCTATTTCCTTGCAAGGGAGTGTCGCATTTACATTCATTTGAAGTGTAGACGAAGAATACATAACACTTCGCAAATCATATTATATCTTACCATGAAACATAGAAATGAGATGCGATATCGCGTTTTACGAATCATAAGAACTCTATTGCTACGATACGTAGACATCTGCAAACGCTATTTCCTTGCATGGAAGTTTCGCATTTATATGCATTTGAAGTGTAGACGAGGAATGCATAACACTTCGCAATGAATATTATATCTTACCATGAAACATAGAAATGAGATGCGATATCGTGCTTGAAGAAGCATTAGAACTCTATTGCTACGATACCTGAACATCTGCAGACGCTATTTCCTATCAGGGAAGTATGGCATTTTCATTCATTTGAAGTGTAGGCGAGGAATACATGACACTTCGCAAATCATATTATATCTTACCATGAAACATAGAAATGAGATGCGATATCGCGTTTTAAGAAGCATTGGAAATCTATTGCTACGATACGTAGACATCTGCAAACGCTATTTCCTAGCGAGGAAGTATTGCATTTTCATTCATTTGAAGTGTAGACGAGGAATACATGACACTTCGCAAATCATATTATATCTTACCATGAAACATAGAAATGAGATGCGATATCGCGTTTTAAGAAGCATTGGAAATCTATTGCTACGATACGTAGACATCTGCAAACGCTATTTCCTAGCGAGGAAGTGTCGCATTCACATTCATTTGAAGTGTAGACGAGGAATACATAATACTTCGCAAATGATATTATATCTTACCATGAAACATAGAAATGAGATGCGATTTCGCGTTTTAAGAATCATAAGAACTCTGTTGCTACGGTACGTAGAGATCTGCAAACGCTATTTCCTTGCAAGGAAGTGTCGCATTTACATTCATTTGAAGTGTAGACGAGGAATACATAACACTTCGCAAATCATAATATATCTTACCATGAAACATAGAAATGAGATGCAATATCTCGTTTTAAGAAGCATTTGAACTCTATTGCTACGATACGTAGACATCTGCAAACGCAATTTCCTTGCAAGGAAGTGTCGCATTTACATTCATTTGAATCGTAGACGAGGAATGCATAACACTTCGCAAATCATAATATATCTTACCATGAAACATAGGAATGAGATGCGATATCGCGTTTTAAGAAGCATTAGAACACTATTGCTACGGTAGGTAGACGTTTGCAAACGCTATTTCCTTACAAGGAAGTGTCGCATTTACATTCATTTGAAGTGTAGACGATGAAAACATAACACTTCGCAAATCATATTATATCTTACCATGAAACATAGAACTGAGATGCGATATCGCGTTTTAAGGAGCTTTGGAACACTATTGCGACGATAGGTAGACATTTGCAAACGCTATTTCCTTGCAAGGAAGTGTCGCATTTACATTCATTTGAAGTGCAGACGAAGAATACATAACACTTCGCAAATCATATTACATCTTACCATGAAACATAGAAATGAGATGCGATATCGCGTTTTAAGAATCATAAGAACTCTATTGCTACGATACGTAGACATCTGCAAACGCAATTTCCCTGCATGGAAGTTTCGCATTTACATGCATTTGAAGTGTAGACGAGTAATACATGACACTTCGCAAATCATATTATATCTTACCATGGAACATAGAAATGAGATGCGATATCGCGTTTTACGAATCATAAGAACTCTATTGCTACGGTACGTAGACATCTGCAAACGCTATTTCCTTGCATGGAAGTTTCGCATTTATATGCATTTGAAGTGTAGACGAGGAATGCATAACACTTCGCAATGAATATTATATCTTACCATGAAACATAGAAATGAGATGCGATATCGCGCTTGAAGAAGCATTAGAACTCTATTGCTACGATACCTGAACATCTGCAGACGCTATTTCCTATCAGGGAAGTATGGCATTTTCATTCATTTGAAGTGTAGGCGAGGAATACATGACACTTCGCAAATCATATTATATCTTACCATGAAACATAGAAATGAGATGCGATATCGCGTTTTAAGAAGCATTGGAAATCTATTGCTACGATACGTAGACATCTGCAAACGCTATTTCCTAGCGAGGAAGTATTGCATTTTCATTCATTTGAAGTGTAGACGAGGAATACATGACACTTCGCAAATCATATTATATCTTACCATGAAACATAGAAATGAGATGCGATATCGCGTTTTAAGAAGCATTGGAAATCTATTGCTACGATACGTAGACATCTGCAAACGCTATTTCCTAGCGAGGAAGTGTCGCATTCACATTCATTTGAAGTGTAGACGAGGAATACATAATACTTCGCAAATCATATTATATCTTACCATGAAACATAGAAATGAGATGCGATTTCGCGTTTTAAGAATCATAAGAACTCTGTTGCTACGGTACGTAGAGATCTGCAAACGCTATTTCCTTGCAAGGAAGTGTCGCATTTACATTCATTTGAAGTGTAGACGAGGAATACATAACACTTCGCAAATCATAATATATCTTACCATGAAACATAGAAATGAGATGCAATATCTCGTTTTAAGAAGCATTTGAACTCTATTGCTACGATACGTAGACATCTGCAAACGCAATTTCCTTGCAAGGAAGTGTCGCATTTACATTCATTTGAATCGTAGACGAGGAATGCATAACACTTCGCAAATCATAATATATCTTACCATGAAACATAGGAATGAGATGCGATATCGCGTTTTAAGAATCATAAGAACTCTATTGCTACGATAGGTAGACATCTGCAAACGCTATTTCCTTACAAGGAAGTGTCGCATTTACATTCATTTGAAGTGTAGACGAGAAAACATAACACTTCGCAAATCATATTATATCTTACCATGAAACATAGAACTGAGGTGCGATATCGCGTTTTAAGGAGCATTAGAACACTATTGCGACGATAGGTAGACATTTGCAAACGCTATTTCCTTGCAAGGGAGTGTCGCATTTACATTCATTTGAAGTGTAGACGAAGAATACATAACACTTCGCAAATCATATTATATCTTACCATGAAACATAGAAATGAGATGCGATATCGCGTTTTACGAATCATAAGAACTCTATTGCTACGATACGTAGACATCTGCAAACGCTATTTCCTTGCATGGAAGTTTCGCATTTATATGCATTTGAAGTGCAGACGAGGAATGCATAACACTTCGCAATGAATATTATATCTTACCATGAAACATAGAAATGAGATGCGATATCGTGCTTGAAGAAGCATTAGAACTCTATTGCTACGATACCTGAACATCTGCAGACGCTATTTCCTATCAGGGAAGTATGGCATTTTCATTCATTTGAAGTGTAGGCGAGGAATACATGACACTTCGCAAATCATATTATATCTTACCATGAAACATAGAAATGAGATGCGATATCGCGTTTTAAGAAGCATTGGAAATCTATTGCTACGATACGTAGACATCTGCAAACGCTATTTCCTAGCGAGGAAGTATTGCATTTTCATTCATTTGAAGTGTAGACGAGGAATACATGACACTTCGCAAATCATATTATATCTTACCATGAAACATAGAAATGAGATGCGATATCGCGTTTTAAGAAGCATTGGAAATCTATTGCTACGATACGTAGACATCTGCAAACGCTATTTCCTAGCGAGGAAGTGTCGCATTCACATTCATTTGAAGTGTAGACGAGGAATACATAATACTTCGCAAATGATATTATATCTTACCATGAAACATAGAAATGAGATGCGATTTCGCGTTTTAAGAATCATAAGAACTCTGTTGCTACGGTACGTAGAGATCTGCAAACGCTATTTCCTTGCAAGGAAGTGTCGCATTTACATTCATTTGAAGTGTAGACGAGGAATACATAACACTTCGCAAATCATAATATATCTTACCATGAAACATAGAAATGAGATGCAATATCTCGTTTTAAGAAGCATTTGAACTCTATTGCTACGATACGTAGACATCTGCAAACGCAATTTCCTTGCAAGGAAGTGTCGCATTTACATTCATTTGAATCGTAGACGAGGAATGCATAACACTTCGCAAATCATAATATATCTTACCATGAAACATAGGAATGAGATGCGATATCGCGTTTTAAGAAGCATTAGAACACTATTGCTACGGTAGGTAGACGTTTGCAAACGCTATTTCCTTACAAGGAAGTGTCGCATTTACATTCATTTGAAGTGTAGACGATGAAAACATAACACTTCGCAAATCATATTATATCTTACCATGAAACATAGAACTGAGATGCGATATCGCGTTTTAAGGAGCTTTGGAACACTATTGCGACGATAGGTAGACATTTGCAAACGCTATTTCCTTGCAAGGAAGTGTCGCATTTACATTCATTTGAAGTGCAGACGAAGAATACATAACACTTCGCAAATCATATTACATCTTACCATGAAACATAGAAATGAGATGCGATATCGCGTTTTAAGAATCATAAGAACTCTATTGCTACGATACGTAGACATCTGCAAACGCAATTTCCCTGCATGGAAGTTTCGCATTTACATGCATTTGAAGTGTAGACGAGTAATACATGACACTTCGCAAATCATATTATATCTTACCATGGAACATAGAAATGAGATGCGATATCGCGTTTTACGAATCATAAGAACTCTATTGCTACGGTACGTAGACATCTGCAAACGCTATTTCCTTGCATGGAAGTTTCGCATTTATATGCATTTGAAGTGTAGACGAGGAATGCATAACACTTCGCAATGAATATTATATCTTACCATGAAACATAGAAATGAGATGCGATATCGCGCTTGAAGAAGCATTAGAACTCTATTGCTACGATACCTGAACATCTGCAGACGCTATTTCCTATCAGGGAAGTATGGCATTTTCATTCATTTGAAGTGTAGGCGAGGAATACATGACACTTCGCAAATCATATTATATCTTACCATGAAACATAGAAATGAGATGCGATATCGCGTTTTAAGAAGCATTGGAAATCTATTGCTACGATACGTAGACATCTGCAAACGCTATTTCCTAGCGAGGAAGTATTGCATTTTCATTCATTTGAAGTGTAGACGAGGAATACATGACACTTCGCAAATCATATTATATCTTACCATGAAACATAGAAATGAGATGCGATATCGCGTTTTAAGAAGCATTGGAAATCTATTGCTACGATACGTAGACATCTGCAAACGCTATTTCCTAGCGAGGAAGTGTCGCATTCACATTCATTTGAAGTGTAGACGAGGAATACATAATACTTCGCAAATCATATTATATCTTACCATGAAACATAGAAATGAGATGCGATTTCGCGTTTTAAGAATCATAAGAACTCTGTTGCTACGGTACGTAGAGATCTGCAAACGCTATTTCCTTGCAAGGAAGTGTCGCATTTACATTCATTTGAAGTGTAGACGAGGAATACATAACACTTCGTAAATCATAATATATCTTACCATGAAACATAGAAATGAGATGCAATATCTCGTTTTAAGAAGCATTTGAACTCTATTGCTACGATACGTAGACATCTGCAAACGCAATTTCCTTGCAAGGAAGTGTCGCATTTACATTCATTTGAATCGTAGACGAGGAATGCATAACACTTCGCAAATCATAATATATCTTACCATGAAACATAGGAATGAGATGCGATATCGCGTTTTAAGAAGCATTAGAACACTATTGCTACGGTAGGTAGACGTTTGCAAACGCTATTTCCTTACAAGGAAGTGTCGCATTTACATTCATTTGAAGTGTAGACGATGAAAACATAACACTTCGCAAATCATATTATATCTTACCATGAAACATAGAACTGAGATGCGATATCGCGTTTTAAGGAGCTTTGGAACACTATTGCGACGATAGGTAGACATTTGCAAACGCTATTTCCTTGCAAGGAAGTGTCGCATTTACATTCATTTGAAGTGCAGACGAAGAATACATAACACTTCGCAAATCATATTACATCTTACCATGAAACATAGAAATGAGATGCGATATCGCGTTTTAAGAATCATAAGAACTCTATTGCTACGATACGTAGACATCTGCAAACGCAATTTCCCTGCATGGAAGTTTCGCATTTACATGCATTTGAAGTGTAGACGAGTAATACATGACACTTCGCAAATCATATTATATCTTACCATGGAACATAGAAATGAGATGCGATATCGCGTTTTAAGAAGCATTAGAACTCTATTGCTACGATAGGTAGACATCTGCAAACGCTATTTCCTTACAAGGAAGTGTCGCATTTACATTCATTTGAAGTGTAGACGAGGAAAACATAACACTTCGCAAATCATATTATATCTTACCATGAAACATAGAACTGAGATGCGATATCGCGTTTTAAGAAGCATTAGAACACTATTGCTACGATAGGTAGACATTTGCAAACGCTATTTCCTTGCAAAGAAGTGTCGCATTTACATTCAATTGAAGTGTAGACGCGGAATACATAACACTTCGCAAATCATATTATATCTTACCATGAAACATAGAAATGAGATGCGATATCGCGTTTTAAGAAACATAAGAACACTATTGCTACGATACGTAGACATCTGCAAACGCTATTTCCTTGCATGGAAGTGTCGCATTTACATTCATTTGAAGTGTACACGAGGAATACATGACACTTCGCAAATCATATTATATCTTACCATGAAACATTGAAATGTGATGCGATATCGCGTTTTAAGAAACATAAGAACTCTATTGCTACGATACGTAGACATCTGCAAACGCTATTTCCTTGCAAGGAAGTGTCGCATTTACATTCATTTGAAGTGTAGACGAGGAATACATGACACTTCGCAAATCATATTATATCTTACCATGAAACATAGAAGTGAGATGCGATATCGCGTTTTAAGAAGCATTAGAACTCTATTGCTACGGTAGGTAGACGTTTGCAATCGCTATTTCCTTACAAGGAAGTGTCGCATTTACATTCATTTGAAGTGTAGACGAGGAAAACATAACACTTCGCAAATCATATTATATCTTACCATGAAACATAGAACTGAGATGCGATATCGCGTTTTAAGGAGCTTTGGAACACTATTGCGACGATAGGTAGACATTTGCAAACGCTATTTCCTTGCAAGGAAGTGTCGCATTTACATTCATTTGAAGTGTAGACGAAGAATACATAACACTTCGCAAATCATATTATATCTTACCATGAAATATAGAAATGAGATGCGATATCGCGTTTTAAGAAGCATTAGAACTCTATTGCTACGATAGGTAGACGTTTGCAAACCCTATTTCCTTGCAAGGAAGTGTCGCATTTACATTCATTTGAAGTGTAGACGAGGAATACATAACACTTCGCAAATCATATTATATCTTACCATGAAACATTGAAATGTGATGCGATATCGCGTTTTAAGAAACATAAGAACACTATTGCTACGAAACGTAGACATCTGCAAACGCTATTTCCTTGCAAGGAAGTGTCGCGTTTACATTCATTTGAAGTGTAGACGAGGAATACATGACACTTCGCAAATCATATTATATCTTACCATGAGACATAGAAATGAGATGCGATATCGCGTTTTAAGAAGCATTAGAACTCTATTGCTACGATAGGTAGACATCTGCAAACGCTATTTCCTTTCAAGGAAGTGTCGCATTTACATTCATTTGAAGTGTAGACGAGGAATACATAACACTTCGCAAATCATATTATATCTTACCATGAAACATAGAACTGAGATGCGATATCGCATTCTAAGAATCATAAGAAATCTATTGCTACTATTCGTAGACATCTGCAAACGCTATTTCCTTGCAAGGAAGTGTCGCATTTACATTCATTTGAAGTGTAGACGAGGAATACATGACACTTCGCAAATCATATTATATCTTACCATGAAACATAGAAATGAGATGCGATATCGCGTTTTGAGAAGCATTAGAACTCTATTGCTACGATACGTAGACATCTGCAAACGCTATTTCCTTACAAGGAAGTGTCGCATTTACAATCATTTGAAGTGTAGACGAGGAATACATGATACATCGCAGATCATATTATATCTTACCATGAAACATAGAAATGAGATGCGATATCGCGTTTTAAGAAGCATTAGAACTCTATTGCTACGATAGGTAGACATCTGCAAAAGCTATTTCCTTACAAGGAAGTGTCGCATTTACATTCATCTGAAGTGTAGACGAGGAATACATAACACTTCGCAAATCATATTATATCTTACCATGAAACATAGAAATGAGATGCGATATCGCGTTTCAAGAAGCATTAGAACTCTATTGCTACGATACCTAGACATCTACAGACGTTATTTCCTAGCAAGGAAGTGTCGCATTTACATTCATTTGAAGTGTAGACGAGGAATACATAACACTTCGCAAATCATATTATATCTTACCATGAAACATAGAAATGAGATGCGATATCGCGTTTTATGAAGCATTAGAAATCTATTGCTACGATAGGTAGACATTTGCAAACGCTATTTCCTTGCAAGGAAGTGTCGCATTTACATTCATTTGAAGTGTAGACGAGGAATACGTAACACTTCGCAAATCATATTATATCTTACCATGAAATATAGAGATGAGATGCGATATCGCGTTTTAAGAAGCATTAGAATACTATTGCTACGATAGGTAGACATTCGCAAACGCTATTTCCTTGCAAGGAAGTGTCGCATTTACATTCATTTGAAGTGTAGGCGAGGAATACATAACACTTCGCAAATCATATTATATCTTACCATGAAACATAGAAATGAGATGCGATATCGCGTTTTAAGAATCATAAGAACTCTATTGCTACGATACGTAGACATCTGCAAACGCTATTTCCTTGCAAGGAAGTGTCGCATTTACATTCATTTGAAGTGTAGACGAGGAATACATAACTCTTCGCAAATCATATTATATCTTACCATGAAACATAGAAATGAGATGCGATATCGCGTTTTAAGAATCATAAGAACTCTATTGCTACGGTACGTAGACATCTGCAAACGCTATTTCCTTGCATGGAAGTATCGCATTTATATGCATTTGAAGTGTAGACGAGGAATGCATAACACTTCGCAATGAATATTATATCTTACCATGAAACATAGAAATGAGATGCGATATCGCGTTTTAAGAAGCATTAGAACTCTATTGCTACGATACCTGGACATCTGCAGACGCTATTTCCTATCAGGGAAGTATGGCATTTTCATTCATTTGAAGTGTAGGCGAGGAATACATGACACTTCGCAAATCATATTATATCTTACCATGAAACATAGAAATGAGATGCGATATCGCGTTTTAAGAAGCATTGGAAATCTATTGCTACGATACGTAGACATCTGCAAACGCTATTTCCTAGCGAGGAAGTGTCGCATTCACATTCATTTGAAGTGTAGACGAGGAATACATAACACTTCGCAAATCATAATATATCTTACCATGAAACATAGAAATGAGATGCAATATCTCGTTTTAAGAAGCATTTGAACTCTATTGCTTCGATACGAAGACATCTGCAAACGCTATTTCCTTGCATTGAAGTGTCGCATTTACATTCATTTGAAGTGTAGACGAAGAATACATAACACTTCGCAAATCATATTATATCTTACCATAAAATATAGAAATGAGATGCGATATCGCGTTTTAAGAAGCATTAGAAATCTATTGCTACGATACGTAGACATCTGCAAACGCTATTTCCTAGCGAGGAAGTTTCGCATTCACATTCATTTGAAGTGTAGACGAGGAATACATAACACTTCGCAAATCATATTATATCTTACCATGAAACATAGAAATGAGATGCGATATCGCGTTTTAAGAATCATAAGAACTCTATTGCTACGATACGTAGACATCTGCAAACGCTATTTCCTTGCAAGGAAGTGTCGCATTTACATTCATTTGAATCGTAGACGAGGAATGCATAACACTTCGCAATGAATATTATATCTTATCATGAAACATAGATATGAGATGCAATATCTCGTTTTAAGAAGCATTTGAACTCTATTGCTTCGATACGTAGATATCTGCAAACGCTATTTCCTTGCAAGGAAGTGCCGCATTTACATTCACTTGAAGTGTAGACGAGGAATACATGACACTTCGCAAATCATATTATATCTTACCATGAAACATAGAAATGAGATGCGATATCGCGTTTTAAGAAACATAAGAACACTATTGCTACGATACGTAGACATCTGCAAACGCTATTTCCTTGCATGGAAGTGTCGCATTAACATTCACTTGAAGTGTAGACGAGGAATACATGACACTTCGCAAATCATATTATATCTTACCATGAAACATAGAAATGAGATGCGATATCGCGTTTTAAGAAGCATTAGAAATCTATTGCTACGATACATAGACATCTGCAAACGCTATTTCCTTGCAAGGAAGTGTCGCATTTACATTCATTTGAAGTGTAGACGAGGAATACATAACACTTCGCAAATCATATTATATCTTACCATGAAACATAGAAATGAGATGCGATATCGCGTTTTAAGAATCATAAGAACTCTATTGCTACGGTACGTAGACATCTGCAAACGCTATTTCCTCGCATGGAAGTATCGCATTTATATGCATTTGAAGTGTAGACGAGGAATGCATAACACTTCGCAATGAATATTATATCTTACCATGAAACATAGAAATGAGATGCGATATCGCGTTTTAAGAAGCATTAGAACTCTATTGCTACGATACCTGGACATCTGCAGACGCTATTTCCTATCAGGGAAGTATGGCATTTTCATTCATTTGAAGTGTAGGCGAGGAATACATGACACTTCGCAAATCATATTATATCTTACCATGAAACATAGAAATGAGATGCGATATCGCGTTTTAAGAAGCATTGGGAATCTATTGCTACGATACGTAGACATCTGCAAACGCTATTTCCTAGCGAGGAAGTATTGCATTTTGATTCATTTGAAGTGTAGACGAGGAATTCATGACACTTCGCAAATCATATTATATCTTACCATGAAACATAGAAATGAGATGCGATATCGCGTTTTAAGAAGCATTGGAAATCTATTGCTACGATACGTAGACATCTGCAAACGCTATTTCCTAGCGAGGAAGTTTCGCATTCACATTCATTTGAAGTGTAGACGAGGAATACATAACACGTCGCAAATCATATTATATCTTACCATGAAACATAGAAATGAGATGCGATATCGCGTTTTAAGAATCATAAGAACTCTATTGCTACGATACGTAGACATCTGCAAACGCTATTTCCTTGCAAGGAAGTGTCGCATTTACATTCATTTGAATCGTAGACGAGGAATGCATAACACTTCGCAATGAATATTATATCTTATCATGAAACATAGATATGAGATGCAATATCTCGTTTTAAGAAGCATTTGAACTCTATTGCTTCGATACGTAGACATCTGCAAACGCTATTTCCTTGCAAGGAAGTGCCGCATTTACATTCACTTGAAGTGTGGACGAGGAATACATGACACTTCGCAAATCATATTATATCTTACCATGAAACATAGAAATGAGATGCGATATCGCGTTTTAAGAAGCATTAGAACTCCATTGCTACGGTAGGTAGACGTTTGCAAACGCTATTTCCTTGCATGGAAGTGTCGCATTTACATTCATTTGAAGTGTAGACGAGGAATACATGACACTTCGCAAATCATATTATATCTTACCATGAAACATAGAAATGAGATGCGATATCGCGTTTTAAGAAGCATTAGAAATCTATTGCTACGATACATAGACATCTGCAAACGCTATTTCCTTGCAAGGAAGTGTCGCATTTACATTCATTTGAAGTGTAGACGAGGAATACATAACACTTCGCAAATCATATTATATCTTACCATGAAACATAGAAATGAGATGCGATATCGCGTTTTAAGAATCATAAGAACTCTATTGCTACGGTACGTAGACATCTGCAAACGCTATTTCCTTGCATGGAAGTATCGCATTTATATGCATTTGAAGTGTAGACGAGGAATGCATAACACTTCGCAATGAATATTATATCTTACCATGAAACATAGAAATGAGATGCGATATCGCGTTTTAAGAAGCATTAGAACTCTATTGCTACGATACCTGGACATCTGCAGACGCTATTTCCTATCAGGGAAGTATGGCATTTTCATTCATTTGAAGTGTAGGCGAGGAATACATGACACTTCGCAAATCATATTATATCTTACCATGAAACATAGAAATGAGATGCGATATCGCGTTTTAAGAAGCATTGGAAATCTATTGCTTCGATACGAAGACATCTGCAAACGCTATTTCCTTGCATTGAAGTGTCGCATTTACATTCATTTGAAGTGTAGACGAAGAATACATAACACTTCGCAAATCATATTATATCTTACCATAAAATATAGAAATGAGATGCGATATCGCGTTTTAAGAAGCATTAGAAATCTATTGCTACGATACGTAGACATCTGCAAACGCTATTTCCTAGCGAGGAAGTTTCGCATTCACATTCATTTGAAGTGTAGACGAGGAATACATAACACTTCGCAAATCATATTATATCTTACCATGAAACATAGAAATGAGATGCGATATCGCGTTTTAAGAATCATAAGAACTCTATTGCTACGATACGTAGACATCTGCAAACGCTATTTCCTTGCAAGGAAGTGTCGCATTTACATTCATTTGAAGTGTAGACGAGGAATACGTAACACTTCGCAAATCATATTATATCTTACCATGAAATATAGAGATGAGATGCGATATCGCGTTTTAAGAAGCATTAGAATACTATTGCTACGATAGGTAGACATTCGCAAACGCTATTTCCTTGCAAGGAAGTGTCGCATTTACATTCATTTGAAGTGTAGGCGAGGAATACATAACACTTCGCAAATCATATTATATCTTACCATGAAACATAGAAATGAGATGCGATATCGCGTTTTAAGAATCATAAGAACTCTATTGCTACGATACGTAGACATCTGCAAACGCTATTTCCTTGCAAGGAAGTGTCGCATTTACATTCATTTGAAGTGTAGACGAGGAATACATAACTCTTCGCAAATCATATTATATCTTACCATGAAACATAGAAATGAGATGCGATATCGCGTTTTAAGAATCATAAGAACTCTATTGCTACGGTACGTAGACATCTGCAAACGCTATTTCCTTGCATGGAAGTATCGCATTTATATGCATTTGAAGTGTAGACGAGGAATGCATAACACTTCGCAATGAATATTATATCTTACCATGAAACATAGAAATGAGATGCGATATCGCGTTTTAAGAAGCATTAGAACTCTATTGCTACGATACCTGGACATCTGCAGACGCTATTTCCTATCAGGGAAGTATGGCATTTTCATTCATTTGAAGTGTAGGCGAGGAATACATGACACTTCGCAAATCATATTATATCTTACCATGAAACATAGAAATGAGATGCGATATCGCGTTTTAAGAAGCATTGGAAATCTATTGCTACGATACGTAGACATCTGCAAACGCTATTTCCTAGCGAGGAAGTGTCGCATTCACATTCATTTGAAGTGTAGACGAGGAATACATAACACTTCGCAAATCATAATATATCTTACCATGAAACATAGAAATGAGATGCAATATCTCGTTTTAAGAAGCATTTGAACTCTATTGCTTCGATACGAAGACATCTGCAAACGCTATTTCCTTGCATTGAAGTGTCGCATTTACATTCATTTGAAGTGTAGACGAAGAATACATAACACTTCGCAAATCATATTATATCTTACCATAAAATATAGAAATGAGATGCGATATCGCGTTTTAAGAAGCATTAGAAATCTATTGCTACGATACGTAGACATCTGCAAACGCTATTTCCTAGCGAGGAAGTTTCGCATTCACATTCATTTGAAGTGTAGACGAGGAATACATAACACTTCGCAAATCATATTATATCTTACCATGAAACATAGAAATGAGATGCGATATCGCGTTTTAAGAATCATAAGAACTCTATTGCTACGATACGTAGACATCTGCAAACGCTATTTCCTTGCAAGGAAGTGTCGCATTTACATTCATTTGAATCGTAGACGAGGAATGCATAACACTTCGCAATGAATATTATATCTTATCATGAAACATAGATATGAGATGCAATATCTCGTTTTAAGAAGCATTTGAACTCTATTGCTTCGATACGTAGATATCTGCAAACGCTATTTCCTTGCAAGGAAGTGCCGCATTTACATTCACTTGAAGTGTAGACGAGGAATACATGACACTTCGCAAATCATATTATATCTTACCATGAAGCATAGAAATGAGATGCGATATCGCGTTTTAAGAAACATAAGAACACTATTGCTACGATACGTAGACATCTGCAAACGCTATTTCCTTGCATGGAAGTGTCGCATTAACATTCATTTGAAGTGTAGACGAGGAATACATGACACTTCGCAAATCATATTATATCTTACCATGAAACATAGAAATGAGATGCGATATCGCGTATTAAGAAGCATTAGAAATCTATTGCTACGATACATAGACATCTGCAAACGCTATTTCCTTGCAAGGAAGTGTCGCATTTACATTCATTTGAAGTGTAGACGAGGAATACATAACACTTCGCAAATCATATTATATCTTACCATGAAACATAGAAATGAGATGCGATATCGCGTTTTAAGAATCATAAGAACTCTATTGCTACGGTACGTAGACATCTGCAAACGCTATTTCCTCGCATGGAAGTATCGCATTTATATGCATTTGAAGTGTAGACGAGGAATGCATAACACTTCGCAATGAATATTATATCTTACCATGAAACATAGAAATGAGATGCGATATCGCGTTTTAAGAAGCATTAGAACTCTATTGCTACGATACCTGGACATCTGCAGACGCTATTTCCTATCAGGGAAGTATGGCATTTTCATTCATTTGAAGTGTAGGCGAGGAATACATGACACTTCGCAAATCATATTATATCTTACCATGAAACATAGAAATGAGATGCGATATCGCGTTTTAAGAAGCATTGGGAATCTATTGCTACGATACGTAGACATCTGCAAACGCTATTTCCTAGCGAGGAAGTATTGCATTTTGATTCATTTGAAGTGTAGACGAGGAATTCATGACACTTCGCAAATCATATTATATCTTACCATGAAACATAGAAATGAGATGCGATATCGCGTTTTAAGAAGCATTGGAAATCTATTGCTACGATACGTAGACATCTGCAAACGCTATTTCCTAGCGAGGAAGTTTCGCATTCACATTCATTTGAAGTGTAGACGAGGAATACATAACACGTCGCAAATCATATTATATCTTACCATGAAACATAGAAATGAGATGCGATATCGCGTTTTAAGAATCATAAGAACTCTATTGCTACGATACGTAGACATCTGCAAACGCTATTTCCTTGCAAGGAAGTGTCGCATTTACATTCATTTGAATCGTAGACGAGGAATGCATAACACTTCGCAATGAATATTATATCTTATCATGAAACATAGATATGAGATGCAATATCTCGTTTTAAGAAGCATTTGAACTCTATTGCTTCGATACGTAGACATCTGCAAACGCTATTTCCTTGCAAGGAAGTGCCGCATTTACATTCACTTGAAGTGTGGACGAGGAATACATGACACTTCGCAAATCATATTATATCTTACCATGAAACATAGAAATGAGATGCGATATCGCGTTTTAAGAAGCATTAGAACTCCATTGCTACGGTAGGTAGACGTTTGCAAACGCTATTTCCTTGCATGGAAGTGTCGCATTTACATTCATTTGAAGTGTAGACGAGGAATACATGACACTTCGCAAATCATATTATATCTTACCATGAAACATAGAAATGAGATGCGATCTCGCGTTTTAAGAAGCATTAGAAATCTATTGCTACGATACATAGACATCTGCAAACGCTATTTCCTTGCAAGGAAGTGTCGCATTTACATTCATTTGAAGTGTAGACGAGGAATACATAACACTTCGCAAATCATATTATATCTTACCATGAAACATAGAAATGAGATGCGATATCGCGTTTTAAGAATCATAAGAACTCTATTGCTACGGTACGTAGACATCTGCAAACGCTATTTCCTTGCATGGAAGTATCGCATTTATATGCATTTGAAGTGTAGACGAGGAATGCATAACACTTCGCAATGAATATTATATCTTACCATGAAACATAGAAATGAGATGCGATATCGCGTTTTAAGAAGCATTAGAACTCTATTGCTACGATACCTGGACATCTGCAGACGCTATTTCCTATCAGGGAAGTATGGCATTTTCATTCATTTGAAGTGTAGGCGAGGAATACATGACACTTCGCAAATCATATTATATCTTACCATGAAACATAGAAATGAGATGCGATATCGCGTTTTAAGAAGCATTGGAAATCTATTGCTACGATACGTAGACATCTGCAAACGCTATTTCCTAGCGAGGAAGTGTCGCATTCACATTCATTTGAAGTGTAGACGAGGAATACATAACACTTCGCAAATCATAATATATCTTACCATGAAACATAGAAATGAGATGCAATATCTCGTTTTAAGAAGCATTTGAACTCTATTGCTTCGATACGAAGACATCTGCAAACGCTATTTCCTTGCATTGAAGTGTCGCATTTACATTCATTTGAAGTGTAGACGAAGAATACATAACACTTCGCAAATCATATTATATCTTACCATAAAATATAGAAATGAGATGCGATATCGCGTTTTAAGAAGCATTAGAAATCTATTGCTACGATACGTAGACATCTGCAAACGCTATTTCCTAGCGAGGAAGTTTCGCATTCACATTCATTTGAAGTGTAGACGAGGAATACATAACACTTCGCAAATCATATTATATCTTACCATGAAACATAGAAATGAGATGCGATATCGCGTTTTAAGAATCATAAGAACTCTATTGCTACGATACGTAGACATCTGCAAACGCTATTTCCTTGCAAGGAAGTGTCGCATTTACATTCATTTGAATCGTAGACGAGGAATGCATAACACTTCGCAATGAATATTATATCTTATCATGAAACATAGATATGAGATGCAATATCTCGTTTTAAGAAGCATTTGAACTCTATTGCTTCGATACGTAGACATCTGCAAACGCTATTTCCTTGCAAGGAAGTGCCGCATTTACATTCACTTGAAGTGTAGACGAGGAATACATGACACTTCGCAAATCATATTATATCTTACCATGAAACATAGAAATGAGATGCGATATCGCGTTTTAAGAAGCATTAGAACTCCATTGCTACGGTAGGTAGACGTTTGCAAACGCTATTTCCTTGCAAGGAAGTGTCGCATTTACATTCATTTGAAGTGTAGACGAGGAATACATAACACTTCGCAAATCATATTATATCTTACCATGAAACATAGAAATGAGATGCGATATCGCGTTTTAAGAATCATAAGAACTCTATTGCTACGGTACGTAGACATCTGCAAACGCTATTTCCTTGCATGGAAGTATCGCATTTATATGCATTTGAAGTGTAGACGAGGAATGCATAACACTTCGCAATGAATATTATATCTTACCATGGAACATAGAAATGAGATGCGATATCGCGTTTTAAGAAGCATTGGAAATCTTTTGCTACGATACGTAGACATCTGCAAACGCTATTTCCTAGCGAGGAAGTGTCGCATTAACATTCATTTGAAGTGTAGATGAGGAATACATAACACTTCGCAAATCATATTATATCTTACCATGAAACATAGAAATGAGATGCGATATCGCGTTTTAAGAATCATAAGAACTCTATTGCTACGATAGGTAGACATCTGCAAACGCTATTTCCTTACAAGGAAGTGTCGCATTTACATTCATTTGAAGTGTAGACGAGAAAACATAACACTTCGCAAATCATATTATATCTTACCATGAAACATAGAACTGAGGTGCGATATCGCGTTTTAAGGAGCATTAGAACACTATTGCGACGATAGGTAGACATTTGCAAACGCTATTTCCTTGCAAGGGAGTGTCGCATTTACATTCATTTGAAGTGTAGACGAAGAATACATAACACTTCGCAAATCATATTATATCTTACCATGAAACATAGAAATGAGATGCGATATCGCGTTTTACGAATCATAAGAACTCTATTGCTACGATACGTAGACATCTGCAAACGCTATTTCCTTGCATGGAAGTTTCGCATTTATATGCATTTGAAGTGTAGACGAGGAATGCATAACACTTCGCAATGAATATTATATCTTACCATGAAACATAGAAATGAGATGCGATATCGTGCTTGAAGAAGCATTAGAACTCTATTGCTACGATACCTGAACATCTGCAGACGCTATTTCCTATCAGGGAAGTATGGCATTTTCATTCATTTGAAGTGTAGGCGAGGAATACATGACACTTCGCAAATCATATTATATCTTACCATGAAACATAGAAATGAGATGCGATATCGCGTTTTAAGAAGCATTGGAAATCTATTGCTACGATACGTAGACATCTGCAAACGCTATTTCCTAGCGAGGAAGTATTGCATTTTCATTCATTTGAAGTGTAGACGAGGAATACATGACACTTCGCAAATCATATTATATCTTACCATGAAACATAGAAATGAGATGCGATATCGCGTTTTAAGAAGCATTGGAAATCTATTGCTACGATACGTAGACATCTGCAAACGCTATTTCCTAGCGAGGAAGTGTCGCATTCACATTCATTTGGATTGTAGACGAGGAATACATAATACTTCGCAAATGATATTATATCTTACCATGAAACATAGAAATGAGATGCGATTTCGCGTTTTAAGAATCATAAGAACTCTGTTGCTACGGTACGTAGAGATCTGCAAACGCTATTTCCTTGCAAGGAAGTGTCGCATTTACATTCATTTGAAGTGTAGACGAGGAATACATAACACTTCGCAAATCATAATATATCTTACCATGAAACATAGAAATGAGATGCAATATCTCGTTTTAAGAAGCATTTGAACTCTATTGCTACGATACGTAGACATCTGCAAACGCAATTTCCTTGCAAGGAAGTGTCGCATTTACATTCATTTGAATCGTAGACGAGGAATGCATAACACTTCGCAAATCATAATATATCTTACCATGAAACATAGGAATGAGATGCGATATCGCGTTTTAAGAAGCATTAGAACACTATTGCTACGGTAGGTAGACGTTTGCAAACGCTATTTCCTTACAAGGAAGTGTCGCATTTACATTCATTTGAAGTGTAGACGATGAAAACATAACACTTCGCAAATCATATTATATCTTACCATGAAACATAGAACTGAGATGCGATATCGCGTTTTAAGGAGCTTTGGAACACTATTGCGACGATAGGTAGACATTTGCAAACGCTATTTCCTTGCAAGGAAGTGTCGCATTTACATTCATTTGAAGTGCAGACGAAGAATACATAACACTTCGCAAATCATATTACATCTTACCATGAAACATAGAAATGAGATGCGATATCGCGTTTTAAGAATCATAAGAACTCTATTGCTACGATACGTAGACATCTGCAAACGCAATTTCCCTGCATGGAAGTTTCGCATTTACATGCATTTGAAGTGTAGACGAGTAATACATGACACTTCGCAAATCATATTATATCTTACCATGGAACATAGAAATGAGATGCGATATCGCGTTTTACGAATCATAAGAACTCTATTGCTACGGTACGTAGACATCTGCAAACGCTATTTCCTTGCATGGAAGTTTCGCATTTATATGCATTTGAAGTGTAGACGAGGAATGCATAACACTTCGCAATGAATATTATATCTTACCATGAAACATAGAAATGAGATGCGATATCGCGCTTGAAGAAGCATTAGAACTCTATTGCTACGATACCTGAACATCTGCAGACGCTATTTCCTATCAGGGAAGTATGGCATTTTCATTCATTTGAAGTGTAGGCGAGGAATACATGACACTTCGCAAATCATATTATATCTTACCATGAAACATAGAAATGAGATGCGATATCGCGTTTTAAGAAGCATTGGAAATCTATTGCTACGATACGTAGACATCTGCAAACGCTATTTCCTAGCGAGGAAGTATTGCATTTTCATTCATTTGAAGTGTAGACGAGGAATACATGACACTTCGCAAATCATATTATATCTTACCATGAAACATAGAAATGAGATGCGATATCGCGTTTTAAGAAGCATTGGAATCTATTGCTACGATACGTAGACATCTGCAAACGCTATTTCCTAGCGAGGAAGTGTCGCATTCACATTCATTTGAAGTGTAGACGAGGAATACATAATACTTCGCAAATCATATTATATCTTACCATGAAACATAGAAATGAGATTGCGATTTCGCGTTTTAAGAATCATAAGAACTCTGTTGCTACGGTACGTAGAGATCTGCAAACGCTATTTCCTTGCAAGGAAGTGTCGCATTTACATTCATTTGAAGTGTAGACGAGGAATACATAACACTTCGCAAATCATAATATATCTTACCATGAAACATAGAAA